>NC_050578.1:126411325-126498825 GCF_011100635.1 Trichosurus vulpecula | reverse complement strand
AAATGTCTAATGAGTCCAAAGTGAGAGGCAGTGACTTAGTAGGCTGTGATCTTTCCTCAGAGTCAGGAAGAATTGTATTCGACTCTTATTTCTCACACATACTACTTGTGTGATCTTGGGTAAGTCATTTAACATCTCTGTGTTCCCAAGGACTCTCTAAAACTTTAAGGTGTAGGCAGTTATCTGCATTCATGGAAAAAACGTTTCTGGCCTGAATGTTCTCTACAATGTTTCAGATTCAGATTTAAGCACACACACACACACACACACACACACACACACACACACACACACAGAAGATATTATTCTAGATACTGGAGATATAAAGAAAAATATGGAATTTTTAAAGCAGTGCAATGTATATCTGTAATTTTATAGTTAAGTCACAGTATAGAACTAGACATATTTTCTTGTAACATGTTTATTGCAGTGGCCTTTCTTGTTTGGCATACATGATATACTACTGCATTATCAAAGAAGGTATTGTCATTTATAGAAGCTATCTGGCTGTTCTTACAAATCAGAAATTATTAATGAAAGACCAGCTCTTTTTCTCAAGTGGAAATGTAGCTATAATGGACTGAATCTCTGTGAAGTAGTAGTAGCTAACTTTTAAATTAAAATTTTCAAATCCCCTTGCATAAATTTTCTTATTTAATTCTCACAACTTGAGCAGTAGATGCTATTGAGCCTTACTTTGCAGATGAGGAAATTGAGGATCAGAGAGGTTTAGTGAATTGCCCAAGATTATATAACTAACAAATATTGAAGGTAGTCCATTAACCAACCTTCTCCTGACTTAGGTTTAGTATTCTTTCCTCTGAGTATCTATAAGGTTAATAGGATATAAGATCTTCCCTGCCCATTAATAGGCCTCACATGGAGCCCTGATGCAGAGCCAATTAGACTCTGGGCCACAGGGATTTTCACACCTTTCCAGTTAAGTGCTTATTTCCAAGCTTCTCAGCACTAAGTCAATCAAGTACCAAGTCTTTGATTAGAAACAGCATATATTCAGTATATATTATATTGCTTGGAGGAGAGAGAAACTGGCAGAGGGAGGAACTTGCCTAGGGGAACTTGCTTGCTGCGAGGCTTGATGGAAGGAATTCTTGAGTTGTCCATGCTCTGTAGATTGGTGATGAGTACCTTTCTAAATCTTGCCTTCTGGTATCTTAATAGTAATGTTCAAAATAAATATTTTGCCTTTGTTTTCAGGAAGAGAGTTTATCATATTTTGTGAATCAACCCTGGAAATACATATACATATTCATAGCAGCTGCTATGAATATCACTTTGCTGTTACAGTCTCCAAGTTAGTGATTTTTTTTTCCATAACATGGATGACTTTCATTGGAAAAAGAAAAAAAAAGATCAATAGGTAATAAGACTATGCTTTCCTTTGATAAAATGAAAATAAAATTAAATCATCTCTTTAAGCCCTTGGCTATGAATCTCTACTGTGTTCTAAATAGGCCTACAACTTATCAAGTGAGGAGAAACATTGATTACCTAATCTGTGCCAGGATTAACAAACATTACCTTATTTGATAACAGCCATGGGAGGTAAGCTAGTATTATTGTCTCAGTTTTACAGTTGTAATAACTGAGACATAGGGGTTAAATGACTTACATAACTCACACAGCTAACAACCTGACTGAGGCAGGATTTGTTCCTGACTCCAAGTTTAGTGCTTCATCCATTCTACAAGCTAGATTTTTATAAATATCTTTGGAGAAGATATTTTACCTTTTTGGCCCTTAATTTCCTCTATAAACTGAATGGATTTAGACTTCACTAGCCATTCAGTTTCCCTGTCACCACAAAACCTGTGATTCTATCATTTAGACCATATACTCCTAGTATAACTTCTTGGGAAATGGAATAGACAAGACCAGGCTATTTAGAACAAGAATTTGTCAAAACTACAAACTTATCCAGCTATATCTTCATCCCTATTTTTCTGATAGGCTGTTAGATATTGTTAGATAATCACAATGAATGCCAGCTTTGACATTTAATGACTGTGACCAAATTGCTTTATCACTCTTGTCCCCATTTTCCTCATGTTTAAAATGTGGATAATATAAACACTGGCATTACCCAAATATCTATCCAAATAATTTTTAGAGTGGTTGAGAGGAGTATAGAACTTGGAAAATATTAAAATGCTATAGAAGTAGAAGTTGTTATTTAGCTGTCTTTCAAACAGAGATATTCAATAGGTGACTAGCGTCCATGGAGATCCAATGTGGAACCATTCTATCATTCTTCAATATTAGGCTAAACCAAGGTCAGGATGGAGCAGAATGTTTTTCATTTCATATACTATGCACTAAGGTAATAACCACAAGCTTCTAAGTCCAGGTGCTCTCTGCTAAATGAAGTGATATTATTCAATAAGAAAAGATGATTAGAAATAAAAACAAAACCAAAAACAAAACCACCAAATAATATCTACTCACTCGCCTGTGCTTTTTATAAAGATCTTAAGCATTAAAGTACATAATTTAAATTATCCTTTGTTTCTTACAAATTCTGGTGAAAATATCATCTTTTGGACTTTTCTTCTGAAAAATTATGATCTTTTGTTGCTAACTAACATTAATGGGGAAAGGGGGTGGGCTATGGACAAACCCCAAAACTCTTAAAATATATGGTATTTTGGGGTAGGTGTTAGAAGAAAATTCTTGAGATTATATTTTGATCATGTACTCTTTCAAGCCATCAGACTCCCACATATATCTTCCCACTGAGAAGGGAGGAGATTGTCAAATGCTATCCCATATTCTAAAACATAGCCCTCAAGAGCTCTAATTAGAACTTCAGAAGGCTACTATTTTGTACTAGTGGTTAGCTCTAACTTTCACATCCATATTAATCTTTTGATACTACCCCCCTTCTCAGAAAAAAAATGCTTCATGTTTGTTAGTTTTCCTAAATTTCTTTTATTACACTTTCTTATTCTTTTGACCTCTACTATAAGGGGAGAAGTCTCAGATCAGCAACTCTCAATGTTCTAATTTTCAGCTAAAGTCTTTATAAACTCTCACAACTTTAATGAGTCGATAAATAGTCAATTTAAGGCAACTTCTTTACTGTCTTTGAAAAATGTCAGGCTTTGACCTAATAGACATGAACTGATTATGGTCCAGGTGCTGAAATGCAGATCAAAAACAACAACAAATCACCTTCTACAGACAATGGACCACTTTCCATATTAACCACTTTTAAAAATGACTATATCTACCTTATTCTTAGATAATAATGAGACTTCCCTCGGAATACTTTCATTTCTATAAATATTCTTTTTGTTTTATGCTTGAGACTCTCAAATTACAGAAATCAAGCCTGCTTATTCATTTTAAAACACATTTTCATTTACTCAGGGCACAAATAATATCTTTCAGCAAGAGAACAGATTTAGCTTAACACAATTGATGTGCCTTACTGAAAGAATAGATTCTGTTCAATTTCATGAATATGCTTAATTTTCTCTTCTGCCATGAATATTTAGCTAGTCATGCTGCTATATAAAAATATGCACATATATGATTACATATGGCTATGTATATGAATATACATATTTCAACATATGTATGTGTATATTCATCTATTTTTATGCATATATATATATATTGATGAAAATACCCTCAAAAATTGGACTCAGTTGGCTTTTGTTTTATACCCACCTTTCTTTCCACTGAACTATAACACCAAAAAAAATACCTCCTCCTCCCTAACAAAAGCTTCATAGAGAATAATGCAAAAATACAGTCAAGCCACCTAGCACAGAATTGTCAGACATGTAGCCCATAGGCTTCAATAAGGCCTACAACATTCCAGAGTGTAATCTGAACCAGATTAAAATAGAATTGGGAAATATTTAACAAAATAAATGAAAATGCAATAAGCCGTAGATTACATTTAAAAACTAAGGAAACATGAAGGCTTCAGGGATCCTTATGTACAGATGAATGGCCTCTGATTTTATTTGTTTGACACCCCTGGTCTGGAGTAAGGTGCAAAAGTTTTCTGGTCCATTAAATTTAAATGAAAGCAAGTAAAATAATGCATACATACATGTGTCATTTATATTGGATATATAGACAGAAGATAAACCTATCTATACCTATCTATATTTATATCTATATCTATACCTGTATCCATCTACATCTATAGAGAGAGACTTAACCTAAAATAATTATATTTTTTGACTCAAACTGCTTGTTATAACAGAAAAAAGGCCTGAATTTGGAATCACGAATAGCTGATCCTTGCTTTATTGGTAGATAAATTAAAATTTCTTGTCCTCAGTTTTTTCATTTGTAATATGAGGGTAAAATGAGGCTAGATAAGTTCTTATGGTCCCTTCCACTGCTAAAGTCTATGATAATAATCATTACACTTGACTTGCTTGTTTCAACTCTATTAACTATTGATACTAATGACAAAGACTAAATCAATTTTGCCACCATTCATCAAATTGATCATTACAATCAGCTGTGCTATCCTTGACTGCTTTAGCCTTCATTGATCTCTCCTTGTCTGACCTCCTATTCAGTGGAGCACACAATTTAGCACTTAATTATATATTGATGCATTGATTTCTAATTGTTTTGTGTATATTATTAGCCTTGTCTCCTCAACTAGACTATAAACTTCTTATGTCTAAGAGCCATATTTTATACTTGCATGTTTCCCTCCTAGTGCCGAACTCAGTCTTGGCCATGCTCATAATTAATAGAATCGCAAAATAATAGAACTGGAAATAAATTCAGCATGTGTTTATTAAATGTTCACTATGTGCCCAACATTGTGGTAAAACCTGAGAATCCTTAAGACAACAACGTAAGTCCTGATCATCAAAGAGTTTACATTTAAAGATAATCTTGTTTAAGCTCTTCATTTTATAGCTGAAGAAATTAAGGCCCAAAGATAATAAGTGATTTATTTTCCCAAGAAATCTGGTGGCAATTACTCCCTTCTACTAGGTTAGGGTATCCGTAAATGAGATTAACATTTACTGGTCAGGCTTTAATCCTGTTAGAAAATTCATGTACATCTCTCTCTCTCTCTTTCTCTCTCTCTCTCTCTCTCTCTCTCTCTCTCTCTCTCTCTCTCTCTCTCTCTCTCTTTCTCTCTCTCCCTCTCTCTCTCTCTCTCCCTTTCTCTCTCTCACACACACATTATTTTTTTTAATTTCTTTTATTCTGAACTTAATAAAACAAGCATTTCCATAATATTGTAGAATAGAAGAAGAATAAAGGGTGTACATGAAACTGCAAATCTATTGTGTATAACTTGCTGTTCTTTTTAAATTTATAATTAAGTTATGCAACTTTTTTCCCCCTCCATCTTTTTTTCCTTTTCTCCCTCCCCCAGAGATGGCTACTTGGATCTACTTTTAAAAACTATTATTTACTCAGCATACTTTACAAGGAAATTTGTCTCACATATCTAGTGCTGAAAGTGCCTTCTCTCTCAAACTACTTGGTATTCATTAGTTTTTATTCACTTCATATTTATTCTCTCTATAGTATTATTTTTTTCACTAGGTACCTACCTTAGTGCTCTGGTTGACCTCAAAAGATATCTAATCTGACAAGACATCCTCACTGTACAATTGAAATAACTGAGGATCAGGGAGGTTAAATGACTTGTCCAAGGTCTCTGGCATAATAAATAATGGAGGTAAGAGTTGACCAGAGGTATTTCTATGTTAGATCTAGGGCTTTTTCCACAGTAGCATGCTAGTCACATCCCTTCCCCTGTCTCTAATAGGTGAATACAATAGGGAGTACAATTAAGTTATTTTGGAATAATTTGCATATACAGATAGACTTGTGGGCCTGAATAGGACAGGGTATCTAGTCCCTGAAGTATAATTGAAAGAAAATAAAATAATACTGGATTTACATTAGGACCCAAATGTATAAATTGAAACAGCCTGAAGTTATTAGGGAAAAACAAAAACAGATATACAATTAAAAACAAACTGAAGAGAGGTAGTGCAGTGGATAGAGCTGAGGACTCAAAGTCAGAAAGTTCTGAGTTTAAAACACTAGCCTTAGACACTTACTAGGTGTGTGACCATTGGGCAACTCTATTTTATGGTTAAACTCTTTTAAATTAGTTGCTTTTCTTTTTTTTCTTTTTAATTTATGAAATAACACAAGAATTCCTATAACATAGTAGAATAAAAAAAGATGATTGCACGTGAAACTGCAAATCTATTATGTACTACTTGCTATTCCTTTTACATTTATAATAAAGTTATGCAAATTTCTTTTTTTTTCCTTTTTTCTTCCCTCCCGCTTCAGAGATGGCTACCATTTGACAAAAATATATATATAAGTATGGAAAATCATCCTATACTCTTATGTTATAAGAAATGATGACTTGTTGATTATAGAAAAATATAGACTTGCATGAGACAATGAAGAGGGAAATGAGCAGAACCAAGAGAATGTTCTATGTAGTAATATGCCTTAGTTGCATCATCTGGAAAATGGTAATAATAGCTCCTCCTAATATTGGTGTGAGGGAAGAGTGAGAGAATATTTGTAAAGTATTTTGTAAACTTTAAAATGCTATATAAACCCAAGTTATTCTTAATTCAACATCAGGCATCAACTTGTAGGCTATCAGGGACTGCTCAATCATCTTCCCACTGCTAACATACCTGATCCACTGGTTTCTAATTGTTACGCCAATTGTCCTATCACTAGATGTTACACTAATCATTTAGATCAGCAAATAAAATTGAATTCAAATGTGTTAGTTGCACACTAGACTGCATGGATTTGGCTGCCCCCAATTAGTCAGCTATAACTAAGATTATGCTTTTATATGAGGACTGTATTTAACTTATGCCTACGTGTTTGCATTCCTTTAAATTTTGTTCTGGGTTGTGTCTGGCATTTATTGTAGGGAATGATCATTAATATCCAACCTGTTATTTTAACAAATTAAAATTTAACTGAAAAAAAAACCCATAATAGACTGTCACTACTACCACCTGCATAACAATGAGCAAATGAATTAATCACTCTAGGCCTCTTCTGGGAGATGAAGGAACTAGAATAGATGACTTTTAAGTTACCACTTCCAGTTGTAAATCTATGATCAGATCAAACGTTATTTTTTTTCTTACTCAACCCTAGATAAAGTGTAATCTATGTGCCTTTATCTTAAGTCACCACCATTTCATAATATTTAATACTGCTAGGGAACCTTAGAGTTCAAGTTCTAAACTTTTATTTGATACATGATCAAACTGAGGCCTAGACCATTTAATTAAATTGTTCATGTTTGCACAGATAACAATGACAAAACTGAGATTTGAACCTGCACCCTCCATACCATTTACATGACAATTGTAACTGAGCCATTTTCATTCATGTCTGACTCTTCAGGACCCCACTTGGGGTTTCTCGGCAAAAACACTGGAGAAGTTTGTTATTTCCTTCTCCAGCTCATTTTTAAGAAGAGGAAACAGCAGCAAACAGGGTGAAGTGATTTTCCCTGGGGCACATAGCTACCAAGTATCTGAGGCTGACTTTGAACTCAGAAAGATGTCTTCCTGATACTGGGCCACTCACTCTATCCCTGGATGCTGGGTTGTTTTAGTCAAAGGTGTAATGATTAAAATGTAAATGAATACTCTAGGGTAGAGATTCTTGACTCTGCGTGTGTGTATGTGTGTGTGTGTGTGTGTGTGTGTGTGTGTGTGCATCTTGTTCCCCTATGCCAGTCTAATAAAGACTATGGACCCTTTCATAGAATAAGGTCAAATGTATAAAACACATGACATTACAAAGGAAAAAAAAAAGTTATATTGAAATATAGACTTGTTGTGGTAAAATGCCAGATGGTGTAAGCAGGGAGGGAATTAATGTTGCACTTCTGTATACATTCCAAAAAGACAAAAGAATGACATAATAAGGACTAAGAGATCATCTCTCCAAATCTACTAGTCTCTTATGAGAAGGTGTATATCTTCTATGACGTCCTGGGGTTAGAGTAGACAGTGGCTTGGAGAGTGGTGCAGATACATATATTTCCTCTTTTTTTTCCACCACTATGAAAACCCATGAAGAGTTAGAATCTGAAGGTAATTTTTCAAGACTAAAAGCTTCCTAATTGACTCCTATTCATATTTATAAAATGATTTTTAAAAGCAAAGCTAATTTTCAGAATGATCCATTCATATCTGGTTTATTCTTCAACTTCATGTAGGCAGTTACTGAAAAATATTAAAAAAATGAATTTCAAATCCCATGTTTGGGAAGCATTTGCCTTGTCCTTTTGCCTTTGGCCTTTGCCTTTTGCTTGTCCTTGTCCATTTGCCTTTGTATTGCCACTATTTTGCCCCTTGTGGTTCATATACTGTCAGAAATCAAAAGAAGATTCAAAAAGAGAAGTGAATTTATTTCTATTTAGTTATCCATTTATTTGTTAATAACAACTTAAAATGGTGCAGATGGAGAATGCTGAGACTGGGAATCATTTTGTTAAACAATTGTCTCTTTTTCCTCCGAAATTTTTAAACTTAAAGAAAAAAGGGGAAAAGATATTTAATTGTATGTAACCAGGTTTTAGACAGAGTAAACCCTTGGTGGAAAAGGGGTGTCTCAAAGAACCTAGCCTCCTGCACTCCTAAGAAGTTGTACAGGAGTGTACCGGAACTAGCTGAGAGCCAATTACTAATTTTCAGCGTAACCATTTATATCCAGAAATATGCAAATGCTACAAATCTGGACTTGTTTTATTATTTTGTTGATTTGTAGGTCAAATTTAAAAGTATATCCTCTGCATCCTCTTCCCCACCCCTCCCCCCCAACCTTCAAACAAAACAAAAAAACCTCGTAAACTGGTTGTTAAAAATTTATCAGAATACTCCTGATCCTTTCCTTTTTGAAGAGGGGAATTTAGACTTTCCATTGGGAAGGTATCACAGCTGCAGTTTTGAGCCTTGTGAAAGAGATCCTTGTAGATTTTGATTTTTTAATCCTAATTGCACTTTTAAGGTCCACAATAGCAGAGGAGATTAAAGAGGTGATTTGGTACGATCCTATTTGGTTATTGATTAACAGATTTAGGTGGTGAGAGTGAGGCTTTGTTTAAGCTGGATGATTTGCTCAAAGGCAGGTGCCCCCAGGCAAGTCAACCAATCCTTTTTCTTTGAATTGTTGAGTTGGAATGGAGATGTTGCCTAGGGGAAAGTTATACCCTAGGGCTGAAAGGTGTTGAGAAAGAATGAACATGCCTACAATCTAGAGGTAGGGAAATAATCCTTCACATAATACAGCAGCTTTGGCCAGACAGTGCCATCCTAGGTCATCTAGTCCATCCTCCTCCTTTAGAGATTAGCAATTTGAGGTCTAGAGAAGTTGGAGATGCTCAATGTCACACAGGGGTCAAGTAAGAATCTATGCTCTCTGGCTCCAAATTCAGAGCATTCCTCATTCTATCACAATGCTTCTATTACCTTATTTCAATATCATAACATTTACCTTTCAGGATTTTTTTTCATTGATTTTCTTCAAAGAATACAAAATTCTTAGAACATGTATTTCTGACAGCAGCTACAACCAAGATGACTTTGAAGAAAAAAAAATCTTCAAAACAACAAAAAGGTCATGTACCTCATGATTTAAAGAATATTAGGCTTCTTTTCCACAAATATTTTAATATGATTAAAGTAAACCAAAAAACAAATAGAAATTTTCCAAAGAAAATATGTCCATCAGGAAAAATGCTTAATGTTTGCTGTTGCTGGCTGGGTCCTAGATTTCATCAGTGGAGGAAACACCTGATGTTGAAACTCTCTACTAAGGCAGTTCAGTAATTTGTATGTAATTTATTATCTTGGAGAGTTACCTGGAGTACTGAGAGGTTAAGTGATTTACCCAAGATCACTCAGTAACTACTTATGAGAGGCAGGACTTGACCTTGGACTTCTTGCTTCTAAGGCTGTTTTTCATTATATCTTATTGCTTCTCTCAAAATGTCTGGCATTTGAACTTTCAAAGAAATGAATTTTTCTTCTGAAGTTGGTGGAACTCTGTTCTAGATCTTTAAGTTAAAAGGAAAAGACTTTTTAAGTTACCATAATTCATTTTGAAAATTTATTAGTGAGAATACAAGACTCTTCCTTAATTATAACTCATGACTTATAATTACTTTTATCTGAATACATGAGGATTTAAACGGTTTTTGGAAAGCAGTTAAAAATGATTTGGGGAGGGGGGAGAGGAAATTTTTTCTTTCTCCAGTACCTTCTAGGGTCCCTCTGCTTAAATTCTTTTTGCAACAAAGAAGTCTTGATTACATTCGGGTAGATTATGATTTTCTGTTTCAAAGCTTATTTATGTTCATTATGTGAAAGTATTTTTAAATTTCTATTTATTTATTGCTGTTCTATGTGGTTTTGAGTGTTTCTAGTGGTTTGAAATTGGAATCTCCTAGATAGCTGTTGGTCTAATGTGAGCCTAAAAAAATGTACTATATGTCTCACTCAATCAGGTTTAAGACATTCTGAGTCATTCACTTCCCTTCTCTTTATGAACCTCCAACCCCTAGAGTGGGTTGGCATTTTCCCCAGTTCTACAAGTTTTTTTTTTTCTTACTTTCATATTAAAAGTAAAGAAATACTTCACCAAACAGTTCCACTACATCTAATCTCTCTCTCTCTCTGTCTCTCTCTCTCTCTCTCTGTCTCTGTCTCTCTCTCCCTTTCCCCTTTCCCCAGACTTTTGCCTAAAATGATCATATAGTTATAGCTGAGGATGCAAAAATCTGGATTTGAAGCACTTTACATATGTTGTCTCATTTGAACTTCCCAACAACATTATGTTATTGCTCTTATTTTACTGATAAAAAATGAGGCTCTGAAAGACTATGATTTAATCACAGTCAATAAGTCAATATTCAATAAAAGTTTATTTCACGTCAAATTTATTATTTTCCAGGCAGTGTACTAAGAACTGGAGATACAAAGAAAGGTAAAAGACAATCTCTGACCTCATGGAGCTTACAATTTAATGGTGGGGAGACAACATGAAAACAAATGCATACAAAAGAAGCTATTGTTCTTCAGTTGTATCCAACTCTATTGACTCCATTTGGGGTTTCCTTTGCAAAGATACTAGAGTGGTTTGCCATTTTCTTCTCTAGCTCATTATGCAGATGATGAACTCGAGGCAAACAGGGTTAAATGGATTGCCCGGGGCCACATACCTGGTAAATATCTGAGGCCAGATTTGAACTTAGAAAGATGATTCTTTCTGACTTCAGGCCTTGTGTTCTATCTACTGCCCCACCTAGCTGCCCCTAAAGCGACCTATATACAGGTTAAATATGGGAAAAAAGTCACAGAAGGATGGCACTAGAATTAAGAGAGTTGGAGAAGGCTTCCTATAGAAGCCCAGATTTTAGTTGGTACTTAAGCAAATACAAGTAGGTCAGTAGTCAAATCAGAGGAGGGAGAGAGTTCCAGGCACTGAATACAGGCAAAGTGCCTAGAACTGAGAGATGGAGTGTCACTGGATAGAAGAGTGTGTGTGTGTGGGGGGAGAGTAAGGTACAAGAAGACTGGAAAAGTAGCAGAGGGTCAGGTTATGAAAGGGATTGAATGCCAAACAGAGGATTTTGTGGTTGTTCATCCTTCATTCTGTAAGAGGACCAATGATATCAGGATTTGAAAGTGAATTGGATTAAAGTGAACACAGGTGTGCAACGTCATCAGCCTTATTCCTCCAGAGTCATCTGAGTCCAGTGGCAAGACATAGATCAGGACAACTAGAAATAACTCCAGATATAGTGGGACATCTTGGCCTTTTTAATTTAAGCTAAGATCTTTTCCAAGTCTCACTTTGTCTGAGGCAACACCCATTTAGGGATTTAAGGCTAGGTAAGAAATGATGGCTTAGAGTTGATAAGAGGCCACTGGAGTTTGTTGCGTGGGGCCAGGAAGCAATAGGATCAAACCTCAACTTCAGGAAAATTACTTTTGTGGCTGAATGGAGGAAGAATTGGAGTAGGGAGAAAGTTGAGTCAGACAGATCCACCAGCAGATTATAGTTCAGGCACTAGGTGATGAGGGTCTACACCAAAGTAGTAATGGTGTGAAAGGAAATCAGGGATTGTATTCAAGAGAGACATTTCAAAGGTAAAATTGACAGGCCTTGGTAACAGATTGGTGGAAAGATATAATTGGTAGATGCTGGAGGTCAAATCTTTTTTAATTCCATATCTAACATTCTTTTTTGCAGTATCAGGGCCTTTCATTTATTGTGTATTGTACGTGAAGTGAACTTTTTAACAAATGGCCTCTTTCTATTAATATTTTGGAAACATATTATCCTACTTGGAGAAGCCAAGCAGTGCATATCTATAGACAGGTAATTCTGATGAAAATTTTTAATATTGGTTATATTATAGAACTTAAGGCATTTCTAGTTTTCTGTATATAGGCCTAATCAGCCCATATAATTACAATGATACCTAATATTTGTACAGCACTTTAAGGTTTTTAATATATTATCTAATATGATCCTAAAAATAGACCTATGAAGTAAATACCATTAATATCTCCATTTTGCAAAGCAGGGAAGAGAAATGAAGTGAATTGCATAGAGTGGTATGGACCTAAGTCCTCTTTACTCTAAGTTCAATGCTGTATGTATCTGCTAGAGAACACTAGTTCTCTATGGTATTTTCCAATATGAAAGTTCTCAAGTGGTTATTTCTAGGTAGCTAAGTGGTGCAGGGGATGGAGTGCTGAAATTGGGGTGAGGAAGGTATCGTCACCAATGAATCCTGCCCCAAACACTTAGCTATGCAAATTGGGAGCAAGTCACATGATCTCTCTCAACCTCAGTTTCCCTATCTGTAAAGAGGGGCAATAATAGCATCTACTGAACAGAGTTATTATTAGGATAAAATGAGATAACACAGGTAAACGCCTTTTAGAAACCTTAAAGAGATATACAAACGCTACTTCTGTCTTAACTCTCACCTCAGTGATTGGTGGCGATAGCACTAATCTAGAAGCTCTCAGACTATCTGAAAGTACGGTCAAGTCTAGTGTCTGGGGTCCTTTGGCTACTGAGGATCATTGACTCCTTTTATTGACAAATGCAACCTCGCTAATGAAAGCGATATGGATGGAACTTTATTACCTCAGTTCACCTTGATTTCTATCATGACAATTGGAGAGCATGAAGGGATCAAGTAAGGGACTTCAGTTCCAAGATGGCTCTTCAAAAGAACTTCCCATAACTGGTTGATTTTGCCAAGGGACTTCTTTTTGAAGCAGCCGTCCTGGAGGTTGGACCCTTTCTGTGGTTCATTCCAATTCTTCAGTACCAAGGTAAGATCCTCATTAGGTGGGTCCAGATATCTCCTTCAAGAGAAAGGGAATAAGTAGTCTTTTTTCTCTCTCTCTGTCTCTCTGTCTCTCTGTCTCTCTGTCTCTCTGTCTCTCTCTCTCTCTCTCTCTCTCTCTCTCTCTCTCTCTTTCTCTCTCCCCCCCAACCCTGCCTGTCTTGCTCTTCCTCTCCCCATTGTTTGGGAAACTGGTAGGTTTGAAAATTAGTCCCAGAATGTCCCCTAGGGGACTAAGGCTGGTTGACTTATAATATATAAAATCTTGTAAATTCTGAAATTTAACTGAAGGAAAATCTTTTCATTAGTTATCTATTGTATTGTCAGTCTGGTGCCTCTTTGGGCCTATAGCTGGCAAACAGTATAGAAGGGTGAACTTAACTTTCTCCTGACTGGAAGGGGAGATGTCTTCTACTAGGGTAATTGTGATATATTAGAACTTAATAGCAACTGCAATTGCTATTGGAAATCAAAACTTCTTTTTTTTGTGTGTGACTTTGTGTGTTATTTTGCTTCTTTTTATCAGTTTGTAAACCTGTGCAGTGGATAAAAATAGTACCTACCCCCAGGGTTGTGGGGAGGACTAAATAATATAATGATTATGAAGCACTTAACACAGTAATTAACATAAATTTGGTAAAACATTGTATCAAAAATATTATTGGAAAAGTAAATTTTCTTTTTATCTGAATAATCTTAGGTTATACATTAAATTGTTAAAAGAATGATGTAAAATGTGAAAAGTACTAATTTGGAAATATAATAGATAATGGTAATAATTTTCTATAAAATTTGAATGTAACAAAAGATCTCTCAGGATATCCTAATCTATGAAATGAAGAGCCCCAAGATCTTATCAGCCCCACTAATGGTTTAAAATGATCAATTTTAGGAAAAGTGCTGGATTCTTGCAACATACTGGCAACTGGGCAAAACTTCAGTACTTTAAGATTTTTAAGAATGATCCTCATTCCCAGACTAAAATGTGGCAATTTAATTTTAGTTGGAAATAATAACAATATTTTTTAAGTTTCCCCACACACATAAATTAGGTTAATAAAAAAAAACAGGTCTATCTACAAATTACAAAGGGGAGAGATTCAATTCATGTTTCTGCCCATTATACCACACTACTTTAAGAATCATGAAACCTTAATATCTTAGTAA
The DNA here is from genome assembly GCF_011100635.1 of Trichosurus vulpecula. Classification (NCBI taxonomy): domain Eukaryota; kingdom Metazoa; phylum Chordata; class Mammalia; order Diprotodontia; family Phalangeridae; genus Trichosurus; species Trichosurus vulpecula. The sequence goes on along the minus strand of NC_050578.1, from coordinate 126,484,265 downwards.
ACTAGGTAACCGTTCCAAGACTAAAATATATAGGGTAAACCTTGATAATTTGTGGAAGAAAAAGCTGCTTAAGACATTTGACATTTTATAAATTAAAAATTAAAATTAAAATAAGATAGCTGCCATTTAAGACTACTGATCTCATTAGTACTAGTGGAAGAAATTCTAATGAAAGAGCACTTAGAAAGCAGTTAGTAGCCTTCTTGATTCTAGCTCATTTCTAAGAAGTACATTTTAAAATTAATTAGGATTATGTACAGGAGAAATTTAACTATGTGATTTAAATTGATATGTTAACATGAAAAAAATAATTGTAGACAATTCCCATTCATATCCTTTCCCTAAAATGTTACTTTGGTTTCCTGAGAAGCTAGTGGAGAAATCACAATTTTCCTGAGAGTATAAAAGTGACTTTATGATTATTTGTGATTATGAAAACAAAAGTAACTGTCCTAGCCCCACACTGTGATCACTGATATTTTGCTATTTAAGGTTAAATCTCATGGAATTTTGATTTTTTTAAAGTTTTGATTTCAGGAATTATTTTCTAAATTTCTATGAAGGCAATAGTCCATCTTTGTAAAGGAAATGTCAGTGCTGATCAAAGGGAGTACAGTCTGAGGATTGTCACAGGGGGAGGTCTGGATCTGAAACAATTGAGAGGATGACCTTGTAAAGGTGAAGATAGGTTCCTTTTAAGTCACTTGCCCATTGTGATATTTTCTTGTTGGACATGGAATTTTCTAGCCTGGTTATTTCTGAGCCTGGGTTTGCTACCTTGTGAATACTATGAAAATTTGCTCTTAATATGACTTTTGTCTGGAGTCAAACAGAAGTGGGAGAGGTTTTTTTTTTGGTCCTTCTATAACAACATCCCTCCTTTTTCCTTTTATAGCAAATTTATATGTCAGAGTAGGTGAACACAAAAACATCTGTGTTACTGTGGGCTCATATTAAAAACTTTAAGATGTCAGTAGATAATATCAGTTCAATTGCATTTCTTAACCCAATAAATAGATTTTTTTGAGCTTGTCACCCTCTTAAGTATTATGTGTTCGTGTCTGAGAATAGTGGATTTTTTTAGTATCTCATTCTTTCAAGCTGATATAGTAATACTATCCTCCTAAGGAGGGAAATAAATTCACATAAAAATATAATGTAAAATTTTTCAAAACTGAATGAAGTGGAAGATTGATTCTTAAAGGTAAACTTAAAGAGTTTCAGAGCCTTGCTTTCTGTTATATTTTAATGTTTAGTTTTTGATTTCTCAATGGCATAACAATTTGCTAACATATCACAGAGCAATTATAAGTAGTAAAACTAAAGATTTTCCTTTTATGCACCTTAGCTTACATGTCTACATGGATATTGTTCTTTACCCAAAAGGACTTATAGAACAGGCCCTCAAGAATTTATTTTTAAGGTTGTCTTTTTTGCCTGTTAATTTCAGTGTCTGTATTAGGTAAAAGGCTTAGGCTACAACAGTTGAGACACAAAACCTTAAATTCTCTGAAGCCTTGGATGAATTATGTGTTCCAGATACTTGAATTAGTTATTGAAAAAGCAAATTTAGGAAAATATGCTGAATTGTATTGAGGTCTATTTTGCAAAAGATTATAACTGTAACAGCTAAGAATCTCTAAAAGTAACCTGAACCAGAGAAGCAGATCTTTTAAGGGAAGCTCTTTCCTTTAGAACTGCTATGAGGACAGGTCTATTAAAGAATGCTCAAGTGGAGAAATTTTCAGAAACCAGACAACTGTATGAAACATGTGATCTCTATGATATGATGCACTAATGAAATAGACATTAGGAATGGGTTACTAGAAAGGATACTTTAATGTTAAGTCTTTCCTTTGCTTCCTTCCTTATGCACCTCTGCCTCTGTAAGCCCTACTTGGTGAAGGGGACTCCCCGACACCTCCAGTGAAGTTTGTCAACATATCATTCATGGGCTGCCTCAAAGACCAACAGGGGAATTGTTATAAGATTTAGCCTAATATTTGGAGGACCATACCTTCTCAAATTAATCCCATTAAACTACAATATCTGGGATCAAATTTCTTTAGTCCAGATTCATGACATCATAGGTTTCCATAGTTCTAGACCTCATAATTGCCTTTTGGCTTCGCCAAATTGCTTCTTAAGAAACTCATGGACAGAGCCAAGATGGTGGAGTGAAAGCAGGGATGTATGGGAGCTCTCCCAAAAGTTCTTTCAGATACTTCTAAAAAAGTAAATCTGAACAAATTTGAGAGAGGTAGAGTATGACAGATTTCCAGCCCAGGAGAGTCCAGAAGGTCAAAAGGAAGGCTTTGCTACACCATGCTGGGAGAGCACTGAGCATGTGAGACTACACCCAACCATACCAGAGTGGGAGCAAGCCTGATGGCTTGGATTGCAACCAAGGATCAACTACCCAGAAAAACTGAACATAATCTTTCAGGCAAGGAGATAGATGTTCAGTCAAATAAAGGAATTCCAGACCTTCCTGATGAAAAGGCTAGAGCTCAATGAGAAATTTGATCTTCAAATATAAGAATAAAGAGAGACATAAAAAGGTAAACAGGAAAAAAAAGAAGGAAAAAAACTTGTTATTCAACAAGGACAAATTGTTTACATCTCTAATGGGAGGATGATACTACTTAATCGTGAGAAATGTATAGTTATTACAACATTTAAAGGGGATATATATATACATATATATATATAGACAGAAGATGTGTATATAAATTAACTGATCTCATGACAAAAAATGTAATTAAGGGGTGCAAAGAGATTGTAAGGGGGGAAGAAGTAAGGATAAGGAAGAAATGGGTAAATTACATCACATGAAGAGGCACAAAAATATATTAGAGTAGAGGAAAAGGAGGGAGGGAAAAGAGCTGTGTTTGAGCTTTAATTTCATTGGATTTGGTTCAAGGAGGGACACTGTGTTAAGTATAGAAATCTTACCCTATCTTGCCCTACAGAAAGTAGGAGGGGAAAGGTGAAAGAAAGGGGTAGGGCATAAGAGGGAGGAAAGAAATAGTAAGGGAAAATAATCAGATAAGGAAGGTGGTTGATAGGGAGATAATATGGGTGGAGGTGCTGGTCAAAAGCAAAACTCTTGCTAAGGGGGAAGGAGGAGAGAGAAATAAAAACATAAACAAGGGGTGAGGAAAGGAATGAAGAAAAAAACACAGATAGTAATCATAACTGTGAATGTGAATGGGATGAACTCTCCCATAAAAGGGAGACAGATAGCAGAATGGTTTAAAAACCATAATCCTACAATATGTTGTTTACAAGAAACACATTTGAAACAGGGGGATATATACAGGGTAAAGGTAAAAGGCTGGAGTATGATATATTATGCTTCAGCTGAAGTTATAAAAAGAAGCAGTAGTAGCAATTCTAATCTCAGACAAAGCAAAAGCAAAGATAGATCTAATTAAAACAGATAAGAAAGGAAACTATATCCTGCTAAAAGGCACCATAGACAATGTAGTAATTTCATGACTTAACATATATGCACCAAGTGGAATAGCATCCAAATTCTTAGAGGAGAATTTGAGAGTGTTACAGGAAGACATAGACAGTGAAACTATGCTAGTGGGGGACCTCAACCTCCCCATTTTTGAACTTGATAAGTCTAACCTGAAAATAAACAAGAAAGAAGTTAAGGAGGTGAATAGAATTTTAGAAAAGCTAGAAATGATAGACCTCTGGAGAAAACTGAATGGGAATAGAAATGAATGTACCTTTTCCACAGTGGTACATGGCACATATACAAAAATTCACCATGTACTAGGGCATAAAAACTCCACAATACAGTGAAGAAAGGCAGAAATAATCAATGCATCCTTTTCAGATCATGATGCAGTGAAAATTATTTGTAATTAAAGACCATGGAAAGATAAAGTAAAAATTAATTGGAAACCAAATAATCCAGTCCTAAAGAAGAAGCAGGTCAAAAAACAATTCATAGAAACAGTCAATAACTTCATTGAAGAGAATGACAATAATTAGACAACATATCAAAACTAATGGGATGCAGCAAAAATGTTTTTAAAGGAAGTTTTATATCTCTGAATGCTTACATGAGTTAAAAAAATGAAAAAGGAGATCAATGAATTGGACATGCAACTGAAAAAGCTAGAAAAAGAACAAATTTAAAATCAATTAAATGCCAAACTAGAAATACTGAAAACCAAAAGAGAGATTAATAAAAGTGAAATCAAGAAAACTATTGAACTAATAAATAAAATCAATATCTGGTTTCATTAAAAAAACACAATAAAATTAATAAACCTTTGGTCGATTTGATTAAAAAAAGGAAAACCAAGTTATCAGTATCAAAAATGAAAAAGGTGAATTCACCTCCAATGAAGAGTAAATTAAAACAATAATTAGGAGTTATTTTACCCAATTGTATATCCATAAATTTGATAATCTTAGGGAAATGGATGAATATTTACAAAAAATATAAGTTGCCCAGATTACCAGAAGAGGAATTAAAATACTTAAATAACCCCATCTCAGAAAAAAGAAATTGAACAAGCCATCAATGAACTCCCTAGGAAATAATCTCCAGAACCAGATGAATTTACAAGTGAATTCTGTCAAACATTTCAATAACAATTAATTCCAATACTTTATAGACTACTTGAGAAAATACATGAAGAAGGACTCCTATCAAAATGTTTTTATGACACAAATTTTGGTAGTAATACCTAAATGAGAAAGAGTCAAAACAGAGAAAGAACATTGTAGACCAATTTCACTAAGTGAATATTGATGCAAAAATTTTAAATGAAATATTGGCAAAAAGATTACAGCAACTTATCACAAGAATAATACACTACAACCAGGTAGGATTTATTCCAGGAATGCAAGGTTGGCTCAATATTAGAAAAACTATCAGCATGGTTAAGTATATCAACAACAAAACTAGCAGAAACTACATGATTATCTCAACAGATGCAGAAAAAGCCTTTGACAAAATACAACATCCATTCCTATTAAAAACACTAGAAAGCATAGGAGTAGAATAAATGGAATCTTCCTTAAAATCATAAGTAACATCTACCTAAAACCATAAGCAAGCATTATATGTAGTCACAGGATATTAAAAAAAAAACAATAAAACCTCAGCATTCCTAAATATTACTAACAAAGTCCAAAAACAAGAGATTGAAAGACAAATTACATTTAAAGTTACTGTAGACAGTATAAATCCTGGGAAGTCTACCTGCCTAGACAAACCCAAGCACTATAGGAACAAAATTCCAAAATGCTTCTCACATAAATTAAGTCAAATCTAAATAAATGGAAAAAAAAACATCAGTTGCTCATGGTTAGGCCTAGCTAATATAATAAAAATGACAATTTTATCTAAATTAATTTACTTATTTAGTGCTATACCAATAAGTATATGAAAATATTTATAGAGGTAGATAAAATAATAACAAAATTCATTGGGGAGAAATAACAGCCCAGAATACTAAGGGAATCAATGGTAAGAAATGCTGGAGAAGGTGGCCTTACCATACCAGATATTAAACTGTATTATAAAGTAGCAGTCATCAAAACTACTTGGTACTGGCTAAGAAATAGAATGGTAGATCAGTGGAATAGGTTAGTCAATAGTAGTAGTCAATGTCTATAGTAATCTACTCTTTCATAAATCCAAAGAGTCCACCTTCTGGGATAAGAACTCAGAATTTCACAAAAAACTGCTGGGAAAACTGGAAAATAGTACGGCAGAAACTGGGTGTAGACCAATATCTTACACCATATACCAAAATAAAGTCAAAATAGGTTCTCGATTTAGATATAAAGGTTGATACTGTAAGTAATTTGGGAGAGCAAGGAATGCTTTACCTGTCAGATTTACGGAGAAGGGAAGAATTTATGACCAAACAAGAGATAGAGCACATTACAAAATGCAAAATGGATAATTTTGACTACATTAAATTGAAATGTTTTTGTATAGACAAAGCAAATGCCACCAAAATTAGGAGGGAAGCAGAAAACCGGGAATTTTTACAACTTGTGTCTCTGATAATGGCCTCACATCTAAAATATATAGGGAACTGAAACAAATTTATAAGAATACAAGTTTTTTTCCCAATTGTTATGGTCAAAGTATATGAACAGGCAATTTTCAGAGGAAGAAATTAAAGATATCTATACTTACATTAAAAATTCTCTAAATCAATATTGATTGGAGAAATGAAAATCAAAACAACTCTTAGGTACCACGTCTGTCCTCTCAGATTGGTTAACATGACAAAACAGGAAAATTTTAAATGCTGCATATGATATTGGAAAATTGGAACACTATTGCATTGTTGGTGGAAATGTGAACTGATCCAACCGTTCTGGAGAGCAATTTGGAGCTACGCCCAAAGAGCTATAAAAATGTGCATACCCTTTGACCCAGGAATACTACTTCTAGGGCTGTATCCCAATGAGATCATAAAAATGGGAAAAAGGACCCTTATGTACAAAAATATTTATAGGAGCTTTCATTGTGGTGATCAAGAACTGGAAATTGAAGGGACGCCCATCAGTTGGGGAATGGCTAAACAACTTCTGGCATTTGTATTTAATGGAATACTATTGTGCTATAGGAAATGAGATGCAGATGGACATCATAATAACCTGGAAAGACATACATGATCTGATGCTGAGTGAGGGGAGCAGAACCAGGAGAACACTATACATGATTATAGACACATGGTATCTGTGATGACTAACTTTGATAGACTTGGTTCTTCTCAGCAATCCAAGATTCTAAGACAACTCCAAAAGATTCATGATAGAAAAAGCTAGCCACATCTAGAGAAAGAATTATGGAGTTTGAATGGAGATTGAAGCAAACTCTTTGCTCTCTCTTTTTTCCCTTTTTTTTTTATTTTTTGATTTTGCTTCTTCTTTCTCTTGGTTCATTCTATGGTTATAATTCTTCTTTACAACTAGACTATTGTGAAAATAAGTTTAATGTGAAGGCATATGTAGAACCTGTATCAGTTTACATACCATCTTGGGTGGGGGTAGGAAGAAGAGGAGGGAGGAGGAGAAAATTTGAAACTCAAAAACTTTTGGAACAGAATGTTATAAACTAAGACTAAAAAAAAATAAAAAAAAAAGATAGGCCTTTATCGCAGAAAAGCTTTGGGCTATTAAAAGAACTATACTGCCAAATTCTGTGTATTCTTGAAAGCTCTACATACTGAAATAGTTTTTTGGGGCTTCATATCCATGCTGTATTGGTGCCATTTTGTACCAGGAGAAACAATATGAATTATATTCTAAATATTCATCTCATTGGAGGAAGTTACTGCATATGAATGCAAACTGACCTATTTCATGGTGATTTCTTTCAATAGTTTATAAATCTGTAGGTTTACTGGCATAGATAAATAAATCTTCTTCCATGCATGATTGTGACCCCTCTAAGACTTGGTAGATAGTCTTTGAGGTTTGGAGTGTCTAAAATATTCATCATTCTGTGGTTAACCTGAAGACAACTATCTCCAAACATAACTATTCTAGTACTCTTCTCCACAGATGATTGTCAGCCTTGAGCATTATTTTCATTTGCATTTCACTCTAGAATGCAGGAGTCTCCTATACCAGGGACAGTGAAGTGGAGTTGAGGAGGACTATGATATATTGGTAAATATTTAACACCTTGATCTTTAAAGGAAAACTTGACATGAAACATTTTAATCTGCATTTAGTTTAATTTGCATTATTAACATTTTCTCCCTCACTTTCTTAAGTTCATATAGCCAACGAAAACAACAAAATAAATCAAGATTTGATTTGTACGGTTTGCTGATTTATTGATGCGAATGCCCCTATTGAAAATTTACCAATTTAGCAATTACTTCTCATTAGTTATTGATCTGACTCCAGCACATTATTAGGAGTTTGATGATGCTGATTTGAATCACTGAGTCTATATTAGAAATGAAAGCTCATTTATTTTTGCTTATATCAAATATTTGACTCACCCAAGAAAAAAGTGTTTGAGAATCCTAAATTGCAAGCAATTTACTCATGAGGTTCTTGTCTCTAATTCTTTCTTCTATAGTTAGAATCATAGAACAACAGAGCCATAAAGGACTTGAGAGCTTATTTAACCATAAGTTCATCAAATCATATTGTAAACTGGAATGAACTTTAGATGTCATCTTTTTGATCCTTTCATTTATCAGATAAGAGAATTTGGGCCCCCAAATGGGAAATAACCAAGATCATCTTAATTATTACAAGCATGTTTTGTCTTTTCTGAGAATGATAACTATACATGCTGTGTCAACAATCTGGCTATCAGCTGTTGTGGGGGTGAAAGACCAACACAATCCCAACAACAAGAACGCTACCAGCATGCTGCAAAAGCACAGGTTCTTTTGATCTGCTTAACTAAGGAAAGCAACTTTAAGGGGTTGACAAGCTTACTTTAATTCAGCATACAGACATCATTCACTTAGTTCAGGGGAAAAAACCAGCACCCTGGACTTCAGAACAAATACAAACAAAGTACAAACAATGACAGACCGACCTTGTCTGATTCAAATCCCAATACATAGTTACCAGAGTTCAACAAAGTTTCAGCATCCGGGTTACAAGCTGGAGGGCTCTTAACAACAGCTGCCCCGGAGTCTTCTCATCAGCCCCACTGAGAGTGAGAGCCCCCAGCAAATGGCTCTGTCTTCTCTTTTTAAAGCATTTCAGACGTCATCAAACATCATCTGAATGACCAGAACTTAGGCTCCTATGATTGACTGCGGAGGTAGCACCTCCCCTTAGTTAGCCCCACCTTGGGCCCCACCTTAGTTACCCATCCACACCCACATAGGTTTTACACTTAATAGGGGTTGGTTCGGGCCTGGGGCTTAGCACCTAGTAAGACTCAATGAAATACACTGAATTACTGAAAGGAAACAAAAGCCAAACTCTTCAAGGGTTCTTGGTTAAACTAAGTGCTAAGAGCCCATTTTGCTTACCAACACACATGCATACATACATATGTATATACACATATATGTACATATGTGTATGTATGTGTGTATATATCTGTGTGTGCATATATACATAGAGAGAGAGAGAGAGACAGAGAGAGAGCCACACCGAGACAGACAGAGAGACACAGAGAGAGACAAGACATTGATGTTCCAGTCATTATTTTTTTAATTTTATGATTGAGAAAGTTTTTTTTTTTTAATACATGACTTTGACATTGGGATTGCTAGCATCTATAAATTCAGCAATACGAGATTAAGAAAATTTAAAAAAAAAACTTTTTAGTTCTTTGCCAGATTGTTAGAAATTTAGCTTTACATATGTATTCTGAGGTCCACTGTAAAGTGAATTTCTCAATGTTTTCAATTGCCTTACTTGGATAATTCTGCTACATATACTTATAACAACCATCAAAGAACAATGGAATATAGGGAATATGCATATCACCAATGAAGATACAAGGTAAAATTAATACAGAGAACTAGGGACCTTACATTATTTACTGTTTTGCTGTCAATTCTAATTATTATTATTATTTTAAATATTTGAACAAATCTCCTGGGCCATGTTTAGGTTCATTAATTATTTTCATTGAATTATGACTTTAAATTTTGCTAAAATTGACTTTGTAGCAGGATCACGAATAAATCAATATTTTTACATTATAATATTTATTATTAAGAGAAAGACTTTACTTAAGCTAACAAATTATTTTCTCTTACAATAGAATTATAAATTGACCTCTATTCATTAATTTGCCATTTTTCTGCTTCTGTCAATATTAGTCTCTGTTAACTCTTAATTTGACATATATCATTCATGTAGATTGCCTTAATTGTATTCAACAAATATTTATTAAGTGCTCTCTATGTTCAAGATCCTGGGGATAGAAAGGGAAAAAAATAGAAAGTATTCCTTGCCCTAGGGGACTTCATGGTCTACTGGAAAATAAAACATGTAAATAACAACTTGAAGAAGGAGAGAACAATACCAATTGTAGGACCTGGGGGGAGAGGGGGGTGATTCCCAGAAGATGTGTCATTTTAGCTTAGTCTTAAAGGAAGAAGAGTTCTTGAAAGTCAAAAATGAGATTACAGTACACTTCAGGCGTATAGGATAGTTTTTGGAAATGCACAAAAGCAGGGAACAGAACAATGAATTTTGGAAAGAGTCAGTATTCCAGTTTACCTGGGACAATGATTATATGAAAAATATAGCTAGAAATGCTGGTGGAAGCCTTATTGTGGAAGGCTTTACATGTATACTGAGTAATAAAACCAGGAGCCAAGGAAGGTTCAGAAGGATGGCTGTTTTGAAAAATAAGGGGAGGATGATTTGGAGAGAGGAGAGTTTGGTGTCTGGAAGAACAATTATGGCAATGAGTGGACAAAAAGAAAGGAGGGGAAGATGAACATAGAATAAATATCATTGAACAACTGACTGGATTTGTGTGGTGAGAGAGAAGAAACAGCTAAGGACAACCATGGGGTTACTAGACTGGGTGACTGGAAGGATAGGATCATCCTCTGAAAAAATAGGGAAATTTGGAGAAAAGGGAATTTAGGAGGAAAGAGGATGAGTTCCATTTTGTTCTATTCAGTTTGAGATCAATCACACTGGAGAAGTCAGAAGACAGGTATAAATGTTGAACTAGAATTCAGGAAGTGAATTTCCTTCACTTCTACTCATAGGTTAGCACTTAAGGCCATTCACTATCTTAAACTGTTTTTCTAGTCTTATTTCTTATGACTTCCCTTAATACAATTTTGGTCTCAGCCAAACTATTTGTTGTTCCCTAAACTTGATATTACATCTTTTACTTCTGTAACTCTACGTAGACTATTCCATCCTATCCAGTTTCAGTGCAATTTCAGCTTGGAATGCACTCTTTTTTTCAGCTGCATCTTTTAAAAATATATAATTTAATTTTTATATCATCTTCCTTTCATGTTTGTATATGTCTTCCTGCCATTCCCTTTGTACCTTTCCCCTGTAATGAGAAAGAAAAAATGAGAGACAGAAAGAGAGAGAGACAGAGAGACAGACACAGACACAGAGAGACAAAAAAAGGAGTTTAGCAGAATTAACGAAAATGTCCACTAAGTCCAAGAGCATATGCAATGGTTCACAATGTTCCCATCTCTGCACAAAAGGGGTAAAAATGATACTTTTCTCATCTCTTCTTTGGGACCAGGCTTAGTCATTATAATTTCTTAGCAGCTGTCCTTGATCTTTCTTTCCCTTTATATAGTTGTAGCACCAGACATGTTGTTTCTAAATTATGCTTATTTCATTTTGAATCAGTTTATATGTCTTCCCACAATTCCTTGTATTCTTTATTTCTTTTCTTTAAGAAAACCTTTTACAATGAATTTGTAGAAATCTATTTTCTCTCCTTCCAATCCACTATCCCTTGGAGGGGGAAAATAAATTAATATTAAGAACTATGGATAATAATGTGAAACAAATTTTCTCATTGGCCATGTTTAAAAAAAAACAGTTTCATTCTATATGTTTAATTATTGTCTCTCTGACAGGAGGTAGATAAAATGTTTCATATGGGTTCTCTGAAATCATAGATAATTGTTATATTGATCCTAGTTCTTAGAGCTTTCCGAGTTTGTCTCTATATTGTTATTGTTGTGATATAAATTACTCTCCTGGATCTGTGCATTTCATTTTTGTCAGTTGATATAAGTCTTCATTAGAAAAACAATTATTATATTATTGATCATATATATATATATATATATATTTGTATGTAGATAGATCATATATATGTATATTATATATGTAATTGATCTTACAGCATATGTTGTTTCTCTGGTTCTGTTTACTTCCTTATACATCATATAAGCCTATCTATACTCAAAAGAGATAAAATAAAGAGAAAAAGTTTTTATGTTTACAAAAATATATATGGGAACGCTTTTGTAGTGACAACAATATGGAAACTTAGAGGATACCCATGAATTGGGGAATGACTGGACAAGGTATGGTATATGAATGTGACAGTATTCTCCTGTGCTGTAAGATGGAATGAAACAGTTGATTAGAAAAGGCTGTATGAACTAATACAAAGTGAAATAATCAGCTGCTTCTCTTAGAATCCCTGTTTTATTTTAAGGATTAGCTCATATACAACCACCTTTGGAAAGTGTCTCCCTAGCTGTTAATGTTCTTGCCTAACTCAAATTATTTTATATTTACTTAAATATATGTTTTATTGGCCCTTGTTACTCAATAGAATATAATCTCCTTGAGGTCAGGGATTATTTTTTTTTCTTTGCCCCACACCTAACATTGTACTTCACATTTACTAGGTCTTTAAAAAATTTCAGTTACATTGGATTCAATATTTATTTTATGGAAATTGGTTTGGTGAGTAATATACTACTTGTTGAAGAGACAATTTTTGAAGTTTTCATTCTTCATATCTAGGTGGTCCTTTATTTGACAAGCAAAGATGAGAGGATAGCAGGAATGTAGGGGTAAGAATGTTAGAAGCCCAGGGATTATGAGTTTTGCTTCTTTCCATTTGCATGATTTTAGATGAGTCATTTAAAGTACTCCGGAAGGGAATAGAGCCAAGATGGCAACGAGGAACAGAAAAAAGTTGCCTGAACTTTCCCAACTTTCCCAGTTTCCCCCAGAAACAATGTCAAATCAAGCCTATAAAGGAATTCTGGAATGACAGAACTCATAAAAAGATGGAGTGAACCAATTTTCCAGCTTAAGATAATTTATAAGGACTTCAGTAAAGGTCTGGCTCACTTGGGTAAATGGGTAACACAGCCCAGTGCAGGCAGTGTCTGAGGAAGACAGTGGGAGGCTAAGATGCAGCACAAATGAGGAACCAAGTCCTGACAGTCCTGGCTCAGTAGACTAACAGGGAGTCCTTCAGCCATACTGCAGAAGGCAAATTGTGAACCCTAGAACCCAGGCACAACAGGCACAGTTACTAGGCTGGGCCATCCCTAGTGAAATGGGCAAGTTGCAAGCACCTCAAGACCCAATATGGAAAGCCAGTAACCAGGCCCCTGGCAACCAGCATAAGGAGCGTGGTATGGCACCCCTGTTCCCCAGGAACAGAGCTCAACTTTAAAAGTAATGAAATTGGCTGAAAAATGAGTGAGAAACACAAAAGAGCCCTGACCATAGAAAGCAACTATGGCGACAGAAAACATCAAAATACAAATTCAGAAGAGGACAATGTCAAAATGTCTACATGTGATGCCCCAAAGGTGACTATGAATTGTTTTAAAACCCCAAAAAGTCCTCTTTGAAGAGCTCAAAAAGTATCTTAAAAATCAAGCATGAGAAGTAGAAGAAAAATTGGGAAAAGAAGAGAGTTATGAAGGTGAATTATGAAAAAAGTCAACATCTTGGAAAAGGAAGCACATAAACTGAATGAAGAAAACAACCCTTAAAAAATGGCTAAATAGAAAAACAAAATCCACTGAAGAAAACAATGCCTTTAAAAATAGAATTGGCCAAATGGAAAAAGATGTAGAAAACCTAAGTGAAGAATATAATACTTTAAAAATTAGAATTACGCAAGTAAACTTCTCTGGATCTTAGGTTTCTCATCTGTAGAAGAAGAGGGGCTATACTGGGGAAAGAGAATCTGTAAGTTCCTTTCTATCCTTAAATTCCATAATTCTTATGCTTTCTTTTCCATGATTAAAGAAAGTAAATAATTGGAATCATTCAAAGTGAATACAGATTAAAAACCAACAGATTGGCGAAGATAGGAGAGTATAGGCCAGGAAACAGCTGAACTTTCACAACATTGCCCCCAAAATTTTATTTTTAAATGATATTTTACTTTTCTCCCCAATTACATGTAAAAATAAAATTTGTTCTGTTTTTTATTTTAACTTTTGAGTTCCAAATTCTTCCCTCCCATCCCTCCCCTTCCCTGACACAGTAAACAATCTCATAAGTTATACATTTACAATTATGTAAAACATTTCCATATTAGTTATTTCATGCAAGAAGACAGAGACAGAAAGAAAGAAAGAAAGAAAGAAAGAAAGAAAGAAAGAAAGAAAGAAAGAAAGAAAGAAAGAAAGAAAGAAAGAAAGAAAGAAGGAAAGGAAGGAAGGAAAGAAAAAGAAAGAACAGAAGGAAGGAAGGAAAAGGGAACGAAGAAAGGAAGGGAGAAAGAAACAAAGGAAGGAAGGAAGGAAGGAAAAAAGAAAGAGAAAGAAAGAAGGAAAAAAAGGAAGGAAGGAAGGAAGGAAGGAAAAGAAAAGAATGAGAATAACAGTATACTTCAATATATATTCCCATAACATCTGTCCCTCTCCCCACACTGCCCCGGAGTCAAATATTTGATTAGCTAAGTCATTCACTGTTCTTCATTGGACAAATATTTCTGTTACTGTTTATAATGTTCTCTTCATTCTGTGGACTTCACATTGTGTCACTCCATTTAAGTCTTTCCAGGTTTTTTTTTTCTGAAATCATTCATTTCTCATTTTTAATAGTAGAATAACATGCCATTGCAATCATATACTGCAACTTTTCCAACCATTCCCCAATGTCCAAATGTTAGCCACCACAAAAAGAGCTGTTATAAATATTTTGTACAAATAGTTTCTTCTTTCTCTTCTTCTCCTCCTCCTCCTCCTTCTCCTCCTCCTCCTCCTTCTCCTCCTCCTCCTCCTCCTCCATTTCCTCCTCCTCCACTTCCTCCTCCTCCTCCTCCTTCTTCTTTCTTCTTCTTCTTCTTCTTCCTCTTCTTCTTCTTCTTCTTCTTCTTCTTCTTCTTCTTCTTCTTCTTCTCTTCTTCTTCTTCTTCTTCTTCTTCTTCTTCTTCTTCTTCTCTCTCTCTCTCTCCCTCTCTCCTTCTCTCTTCTTTCTCCTCCTCTCTCTCTCTCTCTCTCTCTCTCTCTCTCTCTCCTTCCCTCCCTCCATTCCTTTGAGATGGAGACATAGTAGTAGTATTTCTGGGTAAAAAAGTATGCACAGTTTTGTAGAGCTTTGGCAGTAGTGCCAAATTGCTCACCAGAATTTTTGGATCAGTTCATGACTCCACTAACAGTGCATTAGTGTCCCAATTTTCATACACCCCCTCCACCTTTACAGGTTCTGTACTCCCACTCTGATCTGCTGCTTAATTCCTCCCATTTGGTGGGCCTGGGACCTGAAACAACAGCAGCTGTAGCTCTGAAAGCAGCCCCAGAGCTGCACCACTTCTGTGCCCCTGGGGCTGGAGCTGACCATGCACTACTTTCACTCAGATTCATCAGTTTTTCCCACTAACCTGCTCTGTTGTCTTTGGCGTTTGTGGGTTGAGAAGTGTGGTAACTGGCACAGCTCAATGATTCAGGGCCCTAACACCTGTTCTGCCCAGCTTCCAGTCTGGTTGGTCCTGGCATAGCCCATCCTGGGCTGTGCTCTGTTCTGCTCCCAGCTCCCTTCCCAGTGACCATCTAGGCTTTCCTGGGCTGGAGCCCTACTTCCCTCTGTTATTTTGTGGGTTCTGCAGCTCTAGAAATTTTCCAGAGCTGTTTTACACAGGTGTTTGGAGGGACCTGGGGGAGAGCTTAAACAAGTCCCTGCTTTCCAGCCAACATCTTGGCTCCACCCCTACTGTTGTGTTTTGATTGTGCTATAATGCCCCCCCTTTTTATATTTTCCTTTTAATTTTGGTTGCATTGGTTTTGTTTGTACAAAAAAATTTAACTTTATACTGCCAAAATTATCTATTTTACATTTTGTAATGCTCTTCGTATCTTCTTTGGTCCTAAATTCTTCCTTAACCATAGATCTGACAGGTTAACTAGTCCATCCTCTCTTAATTTGATTATGTTATCTACCTGTATGAATAAGTCATGTACACATTTTAACTTTATCTTGATGTGCTCTGTGAGATGTTGGTTTATACTTAGTTTCTGCCAAACTGTTGTCCAGTCTTCGTCCCCCCAAAATTTGTCAAATAATGAGTGTTAGTCAACAAAGCTTGTATCTCTGGGTTTACCAAATACTGGATTATTATGGTCATTTACTACAATGTATTGCATATCTAACTCATTCCACTGATCCACCACTGTATTTCTTAGCCAGTAACAGATTGTTTTGAAAATTACCACTTTATAATATAGTCTGAGATCTGATATGGCAAGACCACCTTTCTTCATGTTTCCCCCCATTAATTCCCTTGATAGTCTTTACCTTTTCTTCTTCCTGATGAATTTTATGTTTCTTTTTTCTAGCTCTATAAAGCACACATACATATTTATTATGTATAAAATATATTCATTTATTATGTTATATATTTACTATATTAATATATTATATATTTTAATTGGTGTGGCATTGAATAAGTAATGTAATTTAGATATAATTGTCATCTATTTTCATATTGGCACAGCCTGAACATGAGCAATTACTATTTTTTCCAATTATTTAGATCTGACTTTATTTTTGTGAAAAGTGTTTTGTAAATGTGTTCCTATAGTTCTTGGCGTTGTCTTAGCAATTAGACTCTCAAGTATTTTATATTTCCTATAGGTATTTTAAATGGAATTTTTTTTTATTTTTTGCTGCTGGACTTTGTTGGTAATATATTTTAAATGTTATTCAAAATAACACCTCAAATCAAGTTTTGGGGCATCAGAGGAAAAAAAAAAGTCAGAGGAAGACATTTTTTTCCACCCAAAGACTACTTAGAAAGTTTGCAGGATATGTTAATAATGCCAAAATGGGTGTGGTCCTGGAGCAAGGAAGAAGCACAAATTGTGGATCTTGGAGGCAGCTTCAACTGTAACAACAGATTCAGGAGTTATCATCCTAATGATGTAAGGAGGTTGGACATCTGATTAGAAAGTGATTACAGGGAATCTTTTGCTGGCACTGGCTACAGCTGGTGCTGATAGGCAACTCTATTACCCATATACAATTCTGGGTCACAATGTCTGACCTAAGAGGAGTGCTTTTATCAGTCACAAGGAAGTAGGCCCCTGGTCAAAGTTTTCAGGGTCAAGCGGAGTGCTAGGATGTGAAGCTGCCAAAAAGCAGAGGACCTGGTCACAATTTCAGGGACAAGAGGAGCCCTATTACTTGTGGCCACAAGGGAGCAGATGCATTTTTTTGTGATAAAGACTAGAATACAGACTAAGACAACAGTGACCATGCTTCTCCCAGTATAACACCACCTTGGAAGCTTTGAAAACTTGACAGATCTCCAAAACTAGCTCTGAAAACAGCAGCACAAAAAAGCCTGAGGTTGGCACAGTGCTTCCACAAGCTGAGGTGAGCAAAGCCCAACTTTAAAATAAAACTCAACATATAGAAATATCTTGAAAAAAGAGTCAACAACAAAAAAGAATTCGAGCATAAAAAAGCTACTACAGTGTCAGGAAAGACAAAGACATAAACTTAGAAGACAACAATGTGAAAACAGCCATAAGTAAAACATCAAAGAAAATTGCTAATTGGCGTCAAGGCCAAAAAAATTCCTAGAAGAGGTGAAGAAAGAGGTAAGAGTGTTACAGGGAAGAAACGGGGGAAAAATAAGTGAAAATCTTGTAAGACCATTATGGAAAAAAGAATAAACAGCTTGGTAAAAGAGGTGCAAAAATTATTGAAGAAAGTCACATCTAAAAAGACAATTAGACTAATGATAAAAGAAGTAAAAAAAATAAAATTTACTGAGTAAAAGAAGTACTTAACAATCGGAATTGCCAAATGGAGAAAGAGGTACAAAAGCTCACTGAAGAAAATAATTTACTCAAAATAGAACTAAACAAGTGGAAGCTAATAACTTTAGAAGACTTCAAGAAACAATAAAACAAAATCGGAAGAAGAAGAAGAAGAAGGAGAAGAAGAAGAAGAAGAAGAAGAAGAAGAAGAAGAAGAAGAAGAAGAAGAAGAAGAAGAAGAAGAAGAAGAAGAAGAAGAAGAAGAAGAAGAAGAAGAAGAAGAAGAAGGGAGGAGGAGGAGGAGGAGGAGGAGGAGGAGGAGGAGGAGGAGGAGGAGGAGGAGGAGAAGAAGAAGAAGAAGAAGAAGAAGAAGAAGAAGAAGAAGAAGAAGAAGAAGAAGAAGAAGAAGAAGAAGAAGAAGAAGAAGAAGAAGAAGAAGAAGAAGAAGAAGAAGAAGAAGAAATGAAATATCTTTTTTGGGGGAAAGCTGACCTGGAAAATTAAGGAGAGATATTTAAGAATTGTTAAACTTCCTGAAAGTCTTGTTAAAAAAAGAGACTAGATATAATATTTCAAAAAAAATTATCAAGAAAACCTGCCCTGAAATATTAAAACAAGATAGTAAAATAGAAATTGAAAAAGTCCACTGATCAGCTCCTGAAAGAGTTCCTGAAATAAAAATTCCTAGGAATATTATAGCTTTTAAGTCAAAGACGAAGCAAGGAGGGAAGAAAGGAAGAAAGCAAGCAGGAAATTTTCATAGTAAATGATCAAAATGTGAGTTTACAAACAGGTATTCAAGCATTCTTGTACCAAAACCAAATGACACTGTGACTTGTTATATTCTGCTCTTTTTGAGAAATTATACTTATATTATTACATTATTTTGGAAAAATAATTTCCAAATCAATGCAAAATGTGACTGTTTTATGTCTATAAAGAATAAGTAGATTCTATATTTTCCAGATGAAATAATTCAAAATTAATTTAAAGCATTTTATAGATTTGATAATTTTATTATTTCTTGTGTTAATTGTAAGATTTATTTTCTAGAATACTTCATTACTGCATCATTACTTTTGTAACTTTTTAATTTTTATCTGCAATGAGAATGGTGCCATTACTTTTATTTTAACAGTTATGAACTCTCAAAATAATTCTTTCTTATATCTTTGTTGAGTCAAAGAACTTAATCTTATAATTGCATAATCTACACCTGTGGTCAAGAATATGCTAGATGTTACTAAACTGAAACAATTTGAGAAACATTATTATGCATTTTACAAAGCTGTAATTATCACCAGAAGTCTTTGATTTAGAATGCAATATGAAATTAATTATAATAATCAAAATCATGTCATTTTTGAAATGCAAAAACAGCAACCTATTTAAAGTTTAAAATCACAAATTAATTTTTCATAAAAGAATTTTGATACAGACATTCATTCTAAAAAAGAGAATTGTTAGGTAAATAAAGCTACTTTAATTCCTCAAATTATCATTCCTATTTTGAAAACTTCAATAACATTTTTTTAAATGGCTTGAGAATCCTGAAGTTTATGGACATCTACTATAGGATCAGTAGCTAGTGAGAATGAGATATTTAAGTCCTGATATTAATGATTTGGCTTTAAACAGAATAATGTGTGTATGTGTATATGTATATGCATAGGTATATGTATATATGTATGTATATGTATATACATTTTGTATTGTATCATATATAAAATTTTTACATTGTATCTAATATATCACTCATATATTTATATTGTCTCATACATGTAAATATATGTATATATGTATACACATACATGTATGTATATATGCATATATAATATATAATTTGATATACAATTATATAATATACTATATCTACTATAATATATAATGTTATATATATACACACACATAAATACACACACATATATGTTTTATAAAAGTAAGGTTGTTGACCTTTGTTAAGTTGCTTTCCTTTAGAAAAGTAGATCAAATAACCTGTGCTAGCAGGCCTCCTGTGTGCTGGTGTTATTGGTCTTACACCCCCAGCTGAAAGTAGCATTGTTTTTACAAGGCCAGAGACAGGAAATTCAGGACACAAACATAAATGTAATTATTTCAGCATGAGGAAAATGATGTTTGTAAACAGAAGTCCTTCCCTCCTAAGGAGGAGGGCTTAATATGTTGGGCCAAGGCAGTGTTTGATATATATAAGTGGGATAGACCATGACACAATCATTATTAGCCATTTCCATGATAGGCTCATGTGTGGACAACACAGGTACTCCTGGTTCTTGTGGGAGCAGTTTCTAAGTTGTCTCAGTCTTTGGGGTTATGATTACTTTTTGAGGTATAGAACCAGAGTTTTGTGATCAGAACAGGAGTACAAAGAACAGGGAGTATAAATATGTCAGAGACATGATGGATGTTGGCTCTCTGGTCCCAGGGAAATAAAGAAATCCCTCAGTGAACATGTGGTGTTATTCAAGGCACTACACTTTGTCAGAGGGTGAGATTAACCAAGGTGCATAGGATTATTGTTATGCCAAGCTCAGGGCACATCCTGCTTGCTTCCTTAGCTCCGGGAAACAGGGTGTCTCCAAAATATTTTGAATACATACATACATATGTACATGCATGCATGTGTGAGTGTATGTGTGTGTGTAAATACAATTTGTTATGAAATTGCAATTACCAATGCTAATGGCGTTCCAAGGTCATACTGAATGTGTTCAAGTTAAAGCTTGATAAGATGCTTTTGGGGGAATGTGGTGAATGATGGGTTCATTTGTGGGGAAGGGGTAATCTCCATCTGAGATTCTTTGATCCTTAGATATTATTGCATTTGTTTACTAAGGACAGTTGATCCTGATGTGCAAATGTTTCATTTTAATGTATAAGGCAGCTGTACGCGTGGTTTTTAGTTTGATTTGTTATTTTCTCAACTGATTGCATTACTTCTTGATCATTTCCTAATGACCAGAGAGAGAGAGAGAGAGAGAGAGAGAGAGAGAGAGAGAGAGAGAGAGAGATGAGTAACAAGTACAGACTGTCACAGAGAGATAGTGTGGTGTAGTGAGTTTGCCTTGTAGCCTCAAAGACATGGTTTCAAATCTCACCTCTGGTCATGCTGGCTATTTAAATTTGAGGAAGTTATTTCACCTTTTGGTTCTCTAAAAACTCTAACAAGGGAAGTTGCACAGGAGCTATTACCAAGTAGAATTCGTAAATGGAATTTTCTTACTGAGAATTTTCCTATACCAATAAATCTGGAAAGCTAGTCTCTATCACTCAACAAATTTTTGTTTCTTGGTTTTAATCCTAGCTCGTTTGACCTCCACAATATCATATTCTAAGCCCTTCAATCTCTTAATATAAAACTGCTAGATCTTTTGTTATCCTGATTGTGTTTCCACAATAGAAAATTATTTCTTTCTGCCTGCTTCCAGTATTTTCTCCTTGACCTGGGCAATTTGGAATTTGGTGACGATATTCCTAGGAGTTTTCTTTTTGAAATCTTTTTCAAGAGGCATTCAGTGGATTCTTTCAATTTCTATTTCACCCTCTGATTCTAGACTATCAGGGCAGTTTTCCTTAATAATTTCTTGAAAGATGGTGTCTAGCCTCTTTCTTTGATCATGGTTTTCAGGTAGTCGAATAATTTTTAAATTCTCTCTCTTGGATCTATTTTCCAGGTCAGTGCTTTTCACATTATCTTCCATTTTTTCATTCTTTTGTTTCTGTTTTATAATTTGTTGATTTCTCATAAAGTCACTAACTTCCACTTGCTCCACTCTAAGTTTTAAAGCAATACTTTCTGCAGTGGTCTTTTGGACCTCCTTTTCCATTTGGCTACTTCTGCCGTTTAAGACATTCTTCTCCTCATTGGATTTTTGGAGCTCTTTTGCCATTTGAGTTAGTCTATGTTTAAGGTGATATTTTTGGGTCTCCTTTTGCAAGTGGTTGACACATTTTTTCATAATTTTCTTGCTTCACACTCATTTCTCTTCCCAATTTTTCCTCTACTTCTCTTACTTGATTTTCCAAATGCTTTTTGAGCTCTTCCATGGCCTGAGACAAGTTTATATTTTTCTTGGAGGCTTTTGGTGTAGGATTGTTGACTTTGTTGACTTCTTCTGGGTGCATGTTATGATCTTCTTTGTCACCAAAGAAAGATTCTATAGTCTGAGTCCTTTTATGCTGCTTGCTTATTTTCCCAGCCAATCACTTGACTTTTGAGTTTTTGGTCATGGTATGACTGCTTTCAGAGTGGAGAGTGCTTTGTCCCAAGCTTCAGGGGTTTTGCGCTGCTGTTTTCAGAGCTACTTCTATTCTGAGGTGGTATGATACTCCTCTCCTAGCTTGTGCTCTGGTCTGTGAGTGCAGGCAATCCTTTTTGATGTGGAACTCCCAGGAGGACTCCCTCTCCACAGCCACCACAAAGTTCGGCCACTCTGTCACTCCTCCTCCCACAAGAACCATCAACCAGGACCACCACCCAGATCCAACCAGGGCAAAGCAGAAGAACCTTGCCTCAGCACCAGCAAAGTAATCTCTGGACTCTCTCTCTCTCTGATAAGCTGCTTGATTCCCCCCACTGTGTGGCCCAGGGCGTGGAAGCAGCCACCACCACTGCTGCAGTCACCTCTGCTTCCCCAGAGATGGGGCAAGAGTGTGCATTTTCCTCACCCAGATCCAGTAGTTTTCCAACCTACATGCTCCACTGTCTTTGGCATTCATGGGTTGATAAGTTTGGTAACTGCAACAGTTAGTGTTTCAGGGCCCTGAGACCTGCTCTACTTGGTCTGCTCATGGCCTGGTCTGTCCTGGAGTGGCCCAGGTTGGGCTCAGCTCAACTCCCAGCACAGTGCAATAGACCTTCCCAGCAACCATCCAGGCCGTCTTGTGCTGGAGACTTGTTTGACTCTGTTATTTCATGGGTTCTGTATCTCTAGAATTTGTTTAGAGTCATTTTTAAGGTCTTTGGAGGGATTTGGGGGAGAGTTTAGGTGAGTCCCTGTTTTTAAGCCACCATCTTGGCTCTGCTCCCATTTTAAGAGGATATTGCAGATCACAGGGGACCCATGCCCCTAACACCTGTGGTGCTGAAGGGAAAATTGTTGTCCATTTGTAGGCAAATTAATCCACTTACTTTCCATTTCTCTTATTTCATTCTCCTCATTCACATACTCTTCATCGCAGCCAATTGGGCACACTAGCAGTTACCTATGATATTTCATCTCCTAGTGCCAGGCCTTTTTGAAAATCATCTCCTATGTATGTTCACAACAGACTCTCTAACTTCCATTTAAAGTATAATTTAGATGCAGCCAGGGGCAGAGCCAAGATGTTGGCTGGAAAGCAGAGATTTGCCTAGGGCTCTCCCCCAGGATCCTCCAAATAGCAATAAAAAATGACTTTGAACAAATTCTAGAACTGCAGAACCCACAAAATAGCAGAGGGAAGAAGGGCTACAGTCCAGGACAGCCTGGATGGTCGCTGGGTAAGGTCGAGCATGTAGGAACTGGGAGCGGAGCAGAGCAGAGCCCAGAGTGGGCTGTTCCTGGACCAACCAGACAGGGAGCAGGGCAGAACAAGCCCTAGTACCTTGAATCAGTGAGCTGTGGCAGTTACCAGACGTCTTTACCCACAAAAACCAAAGACAACAGAGAAGGTTAGTGGGAAAAGCTGTGGGGACAGAGCTAAAGGAGATCGAGGTTAGGCCACTGCCCCAGGGGCAGCAGAGATGGTGCAGCTACAGAATTACAGCTACAGTTGATTCCTGCACCAGGCCCACCTGGTGGGAGGAATTAAGTGGCAGATCAGAGAAGGAGTGCAGAGCATGCTGAAGATCTGAATCAGGTGTGGGTTGGCTGTTCTTGGGGGAGGAGGAGTGCTGGTGTGGCAGAGCTTGCTGTGACAAATATCTCTAAAAACAACAGCACATACCCACAAGCCTGAAACAAAGTACTCTTTGCTCTACAAGCAGTCATATGCTGACAAAAAGCTCAAGGGTCAAGTAGTTGGCTGGGAACGTGGCCAGACAGCAAAAACAGACTCAGATTCAGACTCAGACTTTGGAATCTTCCTTTGGTGACAAAGAAGACCAAAACATACAGCCAGAAGAAGTCAACAAAGTCAAAGAACCTACATCAAAAGTCTCCAGGAAAAACATAAACTGGTATCAGGCCATGGAAGAGCTCAAAAAGGATTTGGAAAAGAAAGTTAGAGAAGTAGAGGAAAACTGGGACGAGAAATGAGACTGATATTAGAAAACCATGGAAAACTAGTCAATGACTTGCTAAAAGAGACCCCCCAAAATACTGAAAGAAACAACACCTTAAAAAATAGACTAACTCAAATGGCAAAAGAGCTCCAAAAAGCCAATGAGGAGAAGAATGCCTTGAAAGGCAGAATTAGCCAAATGGAAAAGGAGGTCCAAAAGACCACTGAAGAAAATACTACCTTACAAATTAGATTGGAACAAGTGGAAGCTAGTGACTTTATGAGAAATCAAGATATTATAAAACAGAACCAAAGGAAAGAAAAAATGGAAGACAATGTGAAATATATCGTTGGAAAAACCATTGACCTGGAAAATAGATCCAGGAGAGAGAATTCAAAAATTATTGGACTACCTGAAAGCCATGATCAATAAAAGAGCCTAGATATCATCTTTCAAGAAATTATGAAGGAGAACTGCCCTGATATTCTAGAGCCAGAAGGTAAAATAGAAAGTGAAAGAATCCACTGATTGCCTCCTGAAAAAAGATCCCAAAGAGAAAACTCCTGGGAATATTGTGGCCAAATTTCATAGCTCCCAGATCAAGGAGAAAATACTACAAGCAGCCAAAAAGAAGCAATTTGAGTATTGTGGAAATACAATCAGTATAATACAAGATCTAGCAGCTTCTACATTAAGTGATAGAATGGCTTGGAGTATGATATTCTGGAGGTTAATGGAGCTAGGATTAAAACCTAGAATCACCTTCCTAGCAAAACTGAGTATCATGCTCCAAGGCAAAATATGGATTTTCAATAAAATAGAGGACTTTCAAGCTTTCTCAGTGAAAAGACCAGAGCTGAATAGAAAATTTGACTTCAAACACAAGAATCAAGAGAAGCATGAAAAGGTAAACAAGAAAGAGAAATCATAAGGGATTTACTAAAGTTGAACTGTTTTGTTTACATTCCTACATAGAAAGATGATGTGTATGATTCATGAAACCTTAGTATTAGGGTAGCTGAAGGGAGTATACATATATATGTATAGACAGAGGGCAAAGTGTGAGTTGAATATGAAGGGGTGATATCTAAAACAATAAAATTAAATTAAGGGATGAGAGAGGAATATATTGAGAGATAGAGAAAGGGAGAGATAGAATGGGGTAAATTATCTTGCATAAAAGTGGCAAGACATAGCAGTTCTACTGGAAGGGAAGAGGGGGCAGGTGAGGGGGAATGAGTGAATCTTGCTCTCATTGGAATTGACCTGAGGAGGGAATAACATACACACTCAATTGGGTATCTTACTTCACAGCAAAGAAGGAGTAAGGAGATTAAAAAGGGGGGATGACAAAAGGGAGGGCAGATGGGGGAGGAGGTAATCAACAGCAAACACTTTTGAAAAGGGACAGGGTCAAAGGAGAAAATTGGATAAAGGGGGATAGGATAGGAAGGAGCAAAATATAGTTAGTCTTTCACAACACGAGTATTGTGGAAGGGTTTTGCTTAATGATACACATGTGGCCTATGTTGAATTTCTTGTCTTCTTAGGGAGGGTGGGTGAGGAGAGAAAACTGGAGAGAATTTGGAACTCAAAGTTTTAAAAGGAGATGTTCAAAAAAAAGGTTTTGCATGCAACTGGGAAATAAGATATACAGGCAATGGGGCATAAACATCTGTCTTGCCCTACAAGAAAGTTAGGGAAAAGGTGATGGGGGGGAGATTGGGGTCACAGAAGGGAGGGCTGACTGGGAAATGGGGCAATCAGAATATATGCCATCTTGGAGTGGGGGCAGGGTACAAATGGGGAGAAATTTTGTAATTCAAACTCTTGTGGAAATTAACACTGAAAACTAAAAATATTAAATAAATAAATAATGATTTAAACTCAAAAAAAATTTGGATGCAGCCACCTACAGAAGATCATTCCTACTACCCCTAGGAATCAGCATTTTTTTCCTCATGAAGTCATGTTGTATTGTTTTTCATGTACTTTGTATAAATTTACTTGTTTATATGTGGTATCCTCCCACAGCAGAATGTAAGATGATCAAGAGTAAAAACTCACTTCTCCTCTTCTCTCTTCCCCTCTCCTCTTCTCTCCAGTTCTCTCCTGTCTTTCTACCTCTTCCCCTTCTCCCTTCTGCCTCTTCTTCTATCCTCTACCTTGTCTCATACTTTCATCTCTTTTCCCCCCCTGTATGTTTTCCCTTCATCTCCTATCCCCTCTCCTGCTATCCTCTTCTTCCCTCCTTGATTATCTACTTTCCCTCTCCTTTTTTCTCTTGTCTTTTTTCCTTTTTCTCTACTTAAAAATTTCCATATCCTCAGATCTTTGCATGTACTAGGCACTTAATTAATGTTTATTGAATTGAACTGAATTAAATCAAACTTTCTATTCTGTCCTATTTTCCCAATACCCATGATGAGGTCAATAAGGAAGCTTGATGGCAGCTTTCATGGAAGAAATGGATACCCTGAAAATTATTTGCCATAAACCAACTTTAACCAGCAATTGTATGTAATCATTTGATATTTTTGCTTAGAAAAATGTCTCTCTTTAAATTATTCCTAGCTTTTGTATTGCCATAGGAGGAAATCACCCAAAATTAAAGTTTGCTTGGACTTTATGCTTGATGTATATGGTATTGTTGCAGAATAAGCAAAAGCATGGCATTCCTGTCTGCTAGTTCAAAACTGAATTTAGTAATTTCTTCTGTAATTGGCACTTCATGGTAATTTATGCCTTTGATGCTAATAAACTGAAATTTCTTTTAGCTGACCTAATATAATTGACTCTACAATTCTAATGATGTTCAATGGCTCTTTTAAGAAACTTCCTGCTAGAGGAAATTTTTGTCAGAATTCTTTACAAAAATAAAATTCTAAGAAGTGGGACCTTATTATGCAAGGAGTCTAAGAAGGGAGAACTCTCCTAAGGTTCAAATCTCTAAATATTCAAAGGGGATAGTGAGAGAGGTATTTCTGTCTAGACAGCAATTGGTTTAGTCAGAGAACAATGTCTTTGCTGGTGGCTAGGAGTGGTGGTTTCCCTGAGCTCTAATGTGGTTGACTAAATTCTCACTAAATTTTATTATGCTGTAAGAAAACAGCTCAGCTCTCAAATTAGTCACTTTATTGATTTCAGTGGCCAGGGATTGGAAAGCATTTTGTGTGCTATTATTTTTTTTTTTGCTTTCATAAACCAATCTGCTATTGCCACTGATGAATTAAGTATGCAGATACTATGCTCATCAGACATAGAATGAAGTGTAGGCTCTAGGGATAGGGTGCTAACAAATGACCAAAACATCTTTTCCAAAGTCATTCAGGAAACATGGAAAATGACAGGACAAGGCATTTAGAAACTTTCTCTGTACCTTTGTCACAGTGGAATCAATGAAATTGTATAGAATTTCAAAGTTTGGCCTCATTCTTCCTAACACAAGGAAATGTAATGTTGTTGTTGTCAAAGAAACAAATTTCTAAAGCATTTTATCATTTAAATTTCGATGTACAAAGCTCAAGAGTTGCATTTCTTGTTTTTAAAAAGTAAACGTGAAAAATCTCATATGTAGAATTTTTATATGTTATATGAATGTAATGGAATACTATTGTGCTATAAGAAATGATGAGCCGGTAAACTTGAGAAACACCTGAAAGACTTCTGTGAACCGAGTGAAGTGAACTGAGTGAAGTGAATGGAACTAGAACACTGCACACAACAACAGTCACATTGTGCAATGATTAATTTTGATGGACTTAGGTCTTCTCAGCAACACAAGGGTCTAAGACCACTCCAAAAGATTGATGATGAAAAATGCTACCTACATCCAGAGAGAGAACTTTGGAGTTTTAATGCAGATGGAAGCATACCATTTGCTCTCTTTTTTAAATTGTTTTATTGCTTCTTTCTTGTGATTTCTCCCATTGGTTCTAATACTTCTTGACATCATGACTAATGTGAAAATAGGTTTAACATGAATATATGTGTAGAGCTTGTACAGATTGCATGATGTCTTCAGGAGGGGGAAGAAGAGGGAGGGGAAGAAAATTAAAAAAAAATCTTACAGAAGTGAACGTGGAAAAATTTTTAAAAGTAATTAATTTTAAAAAGTATGTTTATAAACTTTTTCATTCAAGATAAGTATTCACTTAGATTATTGGATAAAAGTCTGAAGGAAAATTCTTTAAAATCAAGTAATTTGCATAGCCTTGCCTGGATGTTTTGTTTTGTTTTTCACCAAACTTGGGGACTAAAGGTTCTAGATAGATCCGTGTTCAAGGCTGACCTTTCTGGTCCACTGCTAAACCTCAAATTATGACTGTTGAACAAAAACTGAGCTGGTAAATTTTAATATTTGACATGTTCAAAAAAATCTATGTCTCATTACTTTATATTGAGTCCTTCATCTCTGTCAAAAAAGAGCATGTTTTGTCATCAGCCCTCTTGCTCATAGTGAAAATTTGGTAACAAAATGGTTCTTTACCAACTGAGGAAAGGTTGGAGAAATAGTATATGGATGTAGTAATGCAATATTGTTATCACACTGGAAAAAGAAAGGATATAATGAAAGGAATGATCAAAGCACAAGACTGTAAGAAGAGAATAACTCAAAAACACCTACAAATAAAACCTCAAAAAAGTACTTTGCCCACAATAACAATTATATTTCTTCTTTTTTTTCTTTTTATTAAAACATTATTTATTTACGTTTTGTTTGCAACATTCAGTTACACAAGCTTTTGAATGTTAAATTGTCTCCATCTTCCCACCATTCTCCCCTCTCCCCCAGTCAACATGCAATGTGATATAGGCTCTATAGATACATTCATATTAAACAAATGTTCATGTTGGTTATGTTGTAAAAAATTTCAACCAATGGAATGAGCCATGAGAAAGAAGAAACAAAACAAAACAAAACAAAACAAAACAAAAGAGAGAGAGAAAATAGTATGCTTCAATCTGCATTCAGGCTCCATATTTCTTCCTCTGGATGTGGATAGAATTTTCTGTCATGAGTCTTTTAAAGTTGTCTTAGAACCTTGCATTGCTGAGAAAAGCCAAGTCTATCAAAGTTAGTCTTCACAAAATGTGGCTGTAACTATGTACAATTTTTCCCCGGTTATCCTCTCCTCACCTAGCATCAATTCATATAAATCTTTCCAGGTTTTCCAGAAGTCCACCTGCTCATCATTTATTACAGCACAATAGTATTCCTTTATATTCATATAACACAACTTGTTCAGCCTTACCCCAATTGATGGGCATCCCCTCAATTTCCAATTCTTGGCTACCACAAAAAATCTGCTATAAATGTTTTTGTACATGTGTGTCTTTTTCCCAATTGCATGGTCTCTTTAGGGTACAACCCAAGAAGTGGTATTGCTAGGTCAAAGGTTATGCACATTTTTATAACCCTTTGGGCATAATTCCAAATTGCTCTTCAGAATGGTGGGATCAGTTTGTAACTCCACCAACAATGAATTAATGATCCAATTTTCCCATATCTTCTCCAGCATTTATAATTTCCCTGTTTTGTCATGTTAGCCAATCTGACAGCTGTGACAGCTGGGAAAGAATTTTTATAACCAGTGTCTCTGATAAAGGCCTCATTTCCAAAATAAATAGAGAATTGAGTCAAATTTATAAGAATACAAGTCATTCCCTAACTGATAAATGGTCAAAGGATATGAACAAGCAGTTTTCAGAGGAAAAAATCAAAGCTATCTATAGTTATATAAAAATCCTCTAAATCACTATTGATTAGAGAAATGCAGGTCAAAATAACTGTGAAATACCACATCACAACTGTCAAATTGGCTAACATGACAAAACAGGGAAATTATAAATGCTGGAGAAGATGTGGGGAAATTGGAACACTACTGCATTGTTTGTGGAGTTGTGAACTGATTCAATCATTTCGGAGAGCACTTTGGAACTATGCCCAAAGGGCTATAAAATGTGTTTACCCTTTGATCCAGCAATACCACTTTTAGAGCTATATCCCAAAGAGACCATGCAATTGGGAAAAGGACACACATGTACAAAAAACATTTATAGGAGCTCTTTTTGTGGTAGCCAAGAATTGGAAATCAAGGGAATGCCCATCAACTGGGGAATGGCTAAACAAATTGTGCTATATTAATGTAATGGAATACTGTTGTGCTGTAAGAAATGATGAGCAGATGGACTTCATATGAACTTGGAGAACCTTATATGATCTGATGCTGAGTGAGGAGAGCAGAAGCAGGAGAATATTGTACAGAACCACAGACACATTGCTTCTGTGATGACTAACTTTGGTGGCTTGGCTCTTCTCAACAATGCAAGGTTCTAAAACTTATAATAGACTTATAATAGAAAAGGCTATCCACATTCAGAGATATGTTTAAATGCAGATTGAAGCAAACTATTTGCTCTCTCTATTTTATTTTATTCTTGTTGCTTTTCATCTTTCTCATGGTTCATTTCATTGATTATAATTCTTCTTTAAAACTTGATAATTAGGAAAATAAGTATAATGTGAAGGTATATATGTATAAGACCTATATCAGACCACATGCCATCTTCGGAGGGGAGAGGGTAAGAGGGGGAGGGAAGAAAGTCTGGAATTCAAAAACTTGTGGAACTGAGTGCTGTAAAAAAACTATTAATTTAAAAAAGAAAAATAATAAGCCCACAAAGTTATATCTATCCAATTTAATTTTGAGTCTCTGAAAAAAAAATCCATGATTTCATCATTACACCTTTTCTGGTAACATAAATTTTAATTTCTTCTAATTGCATGAGTTACCTTGGATGAAGAATTCATCTACTATCTGACCTTTGGCCAATGAGCTCCTTTACAGTTGGACTGATTGATCCTCAAGTGAGAGTAGCATAGACTACTGTTGGGTACATGTCTTGAAACTTTTCTAGCTTATTATTGGCTCCTAGAATTTGTCCTCTGAAAGCACAGCTTCCAGGAATCCAGGATCATTTCATTCCTGAAAAAATCATAGAATTTTTTATTTTTTCTTCAATTTTAAAATATTTTAAGAGTGGATATGTTCAACTTGGGGCATTATTTCTTAAACAATTAAAAGAAGCATCCTGATTCTGTCAAAAAAAATGGTTTTGTTATTGTGTTTATATAGTTCCTGGGTTTGATTTGACAGGTGGTCTCCCAAATACTTTGCAATACATACAGTGATTTTAAATGGAAGTTCTCTTTCTGTCTCTTGCTGTTGGACATTCTTAGTAATATATAGAAATACAGATGGTTTATGTGGGCTTAGTTTATATCCTGCAACTTTGCTAAAGTTATTTACTATTTCAGGTAGTTTTTTTTTTACTTGATTCTCTAGGATTCTCTAAGAATATCATCTGCAAAGATTGATAACTTAGTTTCTTCTATGCCTATTCTAATTCCTTCAATTTATTTTTCTTCTCTTATTGCTAGTGATAATGTTTCTAGTACCATATTGAGTAAGAGTGTTGATAATGGACACCATTGTATCATCCCCTGATCTTATTGGAAATGCTTCTAGCTTATTCTCATTACATACAATGCTTCCTGCTGGTTTTAGGTAGATGCTACTTATCATTTTAAGGAATGCTCCATCTATTCCTATGGTCTCTAGTTTTGTTTTGTTTTGTTTTTAATAAGAATGGGTGTTGTATTTTGTCAAAAGCTTTTTCTGCATATATTAAGACAATAATATGGTTTCTCTTAGTTTTGTTCTTGATAGGATCAAAAATGCTGTTAGTTTTCCTAATAGTGAACCAGCCCTACATTCCTGGTATAAATCCTTTCAGATCAAAGTGCATTATTCCAGTGATAAGTTGCTGTAATCTTTTTGCTAATATTTTATTTAAAAATTTGCATCTAAGTTCATTAGGGAAATTGGTCTATAATTTTCATGCTCTGTTTTGACTTTTCCTGGTTTAGGTAACAGTACCATATTTATACCATAAAAAATTGGTAGGACTACTTCACCTATTTTTCCAAATAGGCTATATAGTATTGGAATTAATTGCTCTTTAAATGTTTGATAGAATTTGCTAGTAAATCCACCTGGCCTTGGAGATTTTTTCCTAGGGATTCATTGAAGGCTCATTCAATTTATTTTTCTGAGATGTGATTATTTAGGTGTTTTACTTCCTCTTTTCTCAATCTGGGCAATTAATTTTTTTGTAAATATTCATCTATTTCGCTAAGATTGTCAAATTTATTGATATACAGCTGGGCAAAAGAATTTCTAGTTATTGTTTTAATTTCCTCTTCTTTGGTGGTGAATTCACCCTATTCAGTTTTGATACTAATAATTTGGTTTTTCTTTCTTTTTTTAAAATCAAATTAACCAAAGGTTTATCTATTTATGGTTTTTTTTACCACATGAAACTAGTTTTTAGTTTTATTTATTAGTTCAATAGTTTTCTTAATTTCAATTTGATTAATCTCTCCTTTGGTTTTCTAATTTGGTATTTAATTGAGGATTTTTAATTTGTTC
Source organism: Trichosurus vulpecula (assembly GCF_011100635.1). Lineage (NCBI taxonomy): Eukaryota > Metazoa > Chordata > Mammalia > Diprotodontia > Phalangeridae > Trichosurus > Trichosurus vulpecula. The sequence goes on along the minus strand of NC_050578.1, from coordinate 126,451,878 downwards.
TTTTGCAAGCCCAGTTCATTGAGCTCCTCTTTATCTATTTTATTCAAGTAAGCATTCAGAGACAAAAAAAAAAAAAAAAAACTTTCCCCTAAGAACTACTTTTTCTGCATCCCATAAGTTTGGATATGTTGTATCATTATTGTCATTGTCTTTTCTTTTTTTTGGAGGTGGGAAAGGCAGGGCAATTGGGGTTAAGTGACTTTCCCAAGGTCACACAGCTAGTAAGTGTGTCAAGTGCCTGAAGATGGATTTGACCTCAGGTACTCCTGACTCCAGGGCCGGTGCTATACTCACTACACCACCTAACTGCCACTATTGTCATTTCCTTGAAGGAAGTTAGTGATTGTTTCTATGATTTGTTCTTTGACCCAATCATTCTTTAGGATTATTTAGTTTCCAATTAATTTTTAGTCTATGTTTCCATGGCCTTTTATTATATATAATTTTATTGCATCATGATCTGAAAAGGGTGCATTTAATATTTATGCCTTTCTGCATTGGATTGAGAGGTTTTTATGCCCTAACTCATGATCGGTTTTGGTCTAGGTGCCATGTACTACTGAGAAAAATGTATATTCCTTTCTGTTTTCTCCAGAGGTTTACCATATCTAACTTTTTCTAAAATTCTATCCACCTCCTTCACTTCTTTTTTGTTTATTTTAAGGTTGAATTTATCAAGTTCAGAAAGGGGAAGTTGAGGTCACCCTCTAGGATACTTTTGCTATCTACTTGGTCCTATAACTCCCTTAACCTCTCCAAGAATTTGGATGCTATGCCACTTGGTGCATATATGTTTAGTAATGCTATTGCTTTATTGTCTATGGTGCCTTTTAGCATATAATTTCCTTCCTTATCTCTTTTATTCAGATATATATATATATATATATATTTATATAGCTTTTGCTTTGTCTGAAATCAGGATTGCTTTTTATTTTTTACTTTAGCTGAAGCATAATATATTCTACTCCAGACCTTTACCTTTGCATTATGTGCGTTCCCCTGTTTCAAATATGTTTTTGCAAACAATTGTATTGTAGGATTATGGTTTTTATTCTGCTATCCATTTCCATTTTATGGGAGAGTTCATCCCATTCGCATTCACAGTTATCATTACTCTTTGTGTCTTTCTCTCCATCCTATACCCTCTCAATTCATACTTTTATTTCTCCCTTCTCCCTTTAATTCTGCAAAATTGACTTGCTTTTAGCCACCTCCTCCTAAATGCTGGAGCAGATGTGGGGGAAAAATGGACAATTCAAGCACAGTTAGTATACCTGTGAATGAATACAACCAATATGGAAAGCAATTTGAAATTATTCACAATTTTTTTCTAAATATTATATGCTCTTTGACCTAGCCATAACAGTGCTGAGTTTACATACCTAAAAGGTAAAAGAAGAGGGAAAAGATTTGGAATATACCAAAACATTTATAACAACTATTTTTGTGATGGCAAAGTAACTTGGAAACTAAAGAGTTACCTATCACTTGCGTAATGGCCGAATTAGTTATGCTTTATAATAATAATTATAAGTAGTAGTAGTAGTGGTAGTAGTAGTGGCAGTAATAGTAGTAGTAGTAGTGGTAGTAGTAGTAGTGGTGGTGGTGGTGGTGGTAGTAGCAGTAGTAACATTTATATTGTACTTTAAGGCTTGTTAAAGTGCTTTTACAAATATTTCCTTTGATTCTCACAAGAAGCTTCTTATATAGATGCTATTAATAACTCCATTTTACAATTCTCATAAATTGAGGCCAATTGAGCTTTAGTGCTTTGCTCAGTGTCACCCAACTACAACATCTGAGGATGAATTTGAATGCATGTTTTCCTCAATTCAGGTCCAGGGTCCAGAAGGCTATCCACTGTGCCACCAAGCCATCTCCAATATATATAAATAAGATGGAACACTACTGTTATATAAGAACTGAGGAAATAGATGATTTTAAAATTATATGGAGAGACATATAACCTGATGAAGAATGAAATGAAGAGAAAAGGATGACTTTAAACAATAACACTGTAAAGACAAAGAACTCTGAAAGTTGTTTATGATATAATAATGATGTTTTATGCTAGAGGCCTTGTGATATAATATGTAAAAACCATGCTACTTGCCACTACTGTGGCTGTTTAAGATCAACAACACCAGAACACAGGAGGGCTACTAGCTCAGATTCTTTGATCTGCTTCTCTAAGGAAAGAAACTTTAAGGGGTTTATAAACTCTTTAATGTCTACCGAGAGTTTGTCTGGCCAAATCAGAGGAACACTCTTCTAATGAGTGAGCCCCCAGCAAAATGCTAACTTTAGAGTACATATACGCTTCTTCATGATCACAGGGCTTTTCTTGTGACTCAAGCCGGACATCAAAGACTCGATTCAATCAAAGGCAAGACTCAAAGGCACTTAATTGCCTAAGTGCTGAGAAGCACTCCAAAACAGAAGACAGCAAAATGTCCCACTTTGCTTGCCATTACACTCCACTACTCCAGGATCCTTGGCTCCACAATCTAAATGGCCATGAATCCTGGACCAAATAGAGGCGTTACACTTTGTGATCCCACATTGCTGAATAACATAAACATAACATTCATAGCAACATCCTTAAGCAAAGCGTATCATTCAGTAGCATCCCCCAAAATACTTGTTTACATACACAAGCAGGGGATCCCAGGCCAGGGTCTTCCCAGCACAACATATGATTCTTAAGGGGTAGCAGGAAATACCAACATCATGCACCTGTAGGTCACAGCAGGTTATAATCTCTTCAGCCAATACAGAGTGTCCAAGTGAAGTCCCTCTTGAAGGTGTGTTGCTCTCCCCACACTACCATTGCAGGCCTCCTCATGGCACCCTTAGGCACTGGCAGGCTTCAATGAGCAAAGTCCCAACACAAACAAAAAAGTCCAAATAAAGTTATCTTGGCAGTGTGTTCTCTCCACATTACTCCATTCCCCACTGCCAAGTCCTGAGGGGCAGCTGGGCAGCAAAGCCAACAGGGTGGGTCCTTGTGGGTCCACAGAACTTCCCCCAACCACCATAGAAATCTCCACCACCCCTCTGGGTCCCAAGCAACCATCCCAGGGGAAGGCAGCAAAAAAGTACACTCAGTGCCTTACTGCAAAGTTTTTGTATTGCCCCAGGGCTGAATTCTGAACTCCAGGGTTCCTTGTCCTCCAGCAGGAGGAGACTGCTCCTGGCTTCTGCCTGAACCTCCATGCACACAGCTCTCCACTTTTTCTCTCACCTTATCAACTTACCAACAACTCCTGCTGAGTCTGTGCAAAGGCAGTTCTCTACTCCATGGATCCACATACAATACAATCTCAGAACATTCACTCCTCCAGCACAGTCTGGAGCCAGGGTAATCCACCCAAGCCCTGGCTCTGACCAACCCCACCTCCCCCAAGACTCTGCTTGTTTTCCTCCCACAGCCACTGCTCTGGCCTGCCTCCTCAGGAATGCTGGTGGGATAGGAAGGGGGAAGATGAGGTTATCTCCAAGGCCTGTTCTGGGCACCCAGGAAAACATTCCCATCACTGGTACTCTCCTGTTTCTCCTCATGCCCCTGCTGCTTCTGCTGCTGCTGCTGGAGCTCCACCAAACTGGGAAACTGGGAAACTGGGAAACTGGGAAACAACGAAGAAGTATCACAGGCTTCATGCCTTTCTTTTAATTTGAAGATCCTGCTCAACTATGCCATTTTGTAACAACAATGCTACTTGCCGCTACTGTGGCTGTGTAAGACCAACAACATCATCACACAGGAGAGCCACTAGCACAGGTTCTTTGATCTGTTTTTCTAAGGAAAGCAACTTTAAGGGGTTTACAATCTTACTTTAATTAAACATATATATATCTTTCACTTGGTTCAGGGGAAAGAGTCAGCACCCTGAACTTCAAGGAAAAAAACAAACTGATATTACCAGCAGAAATTATATAAACATAGTAAATAACACAAATCAGCAGACAGGGATTCTAACTGTCCATCCATAACAATACATATATAGTTCCTAGAGAGAGAGAAGCACCAACATCTGGGTCCTTGAAGCCAGGGGGCTCCTTAATGACTACACAAAATCTTGCCTGGCCAAATCACAGGAACACTCTTCTAATGAGTAAGCCCCCAGCAAAATGCTAACCTCAGATTACATGTGTGCTTCTTCAGGGTCACAGGGAATCACAACCATTTGACTCAAACTCACATGACTTAGGCTTTCTTGTGACTCAAGCAGGTCATCAAAGCCTTGATTCAATTAAAGGCAAGAATCAAAGGCTCTTGATTGCCTTAGTGCTGAGAAGTACTCCAAAACAAAAGACAACAAAAGTCCCACTTTACTTGCCATTATAGGTTGCAGATCCATTTAGTTATATTCACGCTGTTGCCCAAGTAAGTAAGGCCCTTTCTTCTTCACCACTTGCATACAATTAGCTTGTGCTATAATGATGATTACATATAAAATGTAGTCTCTCTTTCTTATCTTCTTCATTATGACATGATTTCTCCCTTGCTGGATATTTTAGTGTGTCTGTTAGCATATTTATTTATTACTTAGCAGAGATAATGCAAAGAAAAAAAATGTAAATAAATTTATCATTTGCTTACAACTTGGGTTCTTTTTTGTTAAACCTTCTGCAGACTAGTGTGCAAAATGAGTCAATTGGCATATCTGTGAATTTCGATTATCCACACTATTTAGCCTCTAATTCTTGAGAAGACTCTCGCGTTGACCATATAAACATGTCTCTCAGAACTCAGACTTCTAACTAGCAATTTTGGCTTCTTAGGCAAGCATCATGAAAAGCTTCATGGGGAGAGCAAAAAAGAAAGGCTCTTTGGGGAAAAAATGAAATAAACTTTTTTTTGGAGAGTCTTATATTGGGAAGTACCAAGCATAGGTGTATATTATTTCCATTTGACAGTTGAGGAAACTGAGATTAAATGTTTGGCCAGGGTCACATAGCTGGTAAGTGTCTTAGATTGGATTTGAATTAAGGAATTAAAATCACGGGAATGATATTATTTACTCTACCCCCTCCTGTCCATCAATTCATGACTGCTATCATTTGATTCAAGACGAGCTTAAGGTGCGTTTGGAAGAATGCTTGTAGGCAGCTTCTAATATATAGATCATCAGAGCTGAAAGAGAATTTAGAGATCACATACTTATACTCCTTATCTTTTGCATAAGTTCCCTTAGCACAGCATCGTAGACAAATAGTCAAAGCCTTGCTTCTCTGTCATTTAAGCATTGCTCAAGGGACTTGGTGGCATTTAGCCTGCGAAAGAGAAAACCTCAGAGCTGAGGAGGGGGAAGTGAGTAGCATGTTAGCTGACTTCATGTATGTGAAAGGCTGTACATTTCCTGGAGGGCAATGGTCTTGGCTTGACTACAAGATAAATTCCATAGCCCTGGGGCAAAGAAGTCCTTTCCTAGTTAATGGCTCATGAGGAGTGGGAGAGAAGGGGAGGGGGATAAGTATTTTATAAACACCTACTATGTGTTCAGCATTGTGTTAATCGCCTAACAAATGTTATCTCATTTGATCTTCACACTCCAGGAGGTAGGTGCTATTATCATTCCCATTTTACAGTTGAAGAAGTTTTGCCAAACTGAGGTACAGTGCTTTGCCCAGGATCACGTCGCAATGGGATTTCAACTGAAGTTTTCCTGACTCCAGGCTCAGTACTCTATCTACTGCTCCACCATCTACCTCTGGGGCAGCCTGTGCTGAGGCAATCAGTTTAATCTGGGGAAATCCTGCCCCATAAATATACAACAGCCCAGAATCCTAGTCATAACTTTGATCAGCACTCATGGACTTAAGCCCCTAGAGGCATGGTATAATGGAGACTCTCCCATTGGAACACAAGATTGCTCAGCCAAATCCTTACATAAGCATCCTGAATCACAGAGCCAAACTTACCAGAATAGCAGGCTGTCTGTCTGATTAAATAGTCCCAGTTCTGGGCAACAATTCATGATGCAAAGTATGTGTTGGGGTGTTGGGAATACTTATTGCAGGTGAGCACATAGGTAGGAGGTGGAGGTAGCAGTGAGATTGCCTTCCATTTCCCTCAACAGTGGTGTGGCTGCTAGGAAATTTAATCACAGTTCTAATCAGTGAACTAAATTCATGAACTAAAGGGAGGTACTCCTGATGTGACTCAAACCCATATGATTGGTTCAGCTGTATTCTGTTAGGAAGGAATGACTCCAGGAGTCATTGCAAGAGGCATCATTGGTGGCATATTGACACTTAGCAATACCAGCAGATGGTGGGTAGGCTGCAGTGGTGCCAGAAGCGGATACTGAGTACAGTAACAGCAAAAAATGGTAATAGATCAAGGGAAAAAGAGCCCAGATGAGTCCTGCACAAGGCGTTAAGTGATCACTTAGGATCAGAGGGAGAAAATCTTTAGGCATCCACTGAGAACAGGCCCAAAAATGCAGTCAGTGACTCTTCAGTTGATTGGAAATTTGAATGAGTTTTTTTTCTTTTTTTTCCCAGGGCTTTTCCAGAGCCTTGCTTCAGACCATCCTAATGGAAATGAGGCATTCACACTTTAGTTTCTAAGTGAGGGGTGAAGATTCTTCCTTAACCTCCAGGAAAGAATGAGGCATCCTTCCCTGAATATCTGATAGATGCTCCAGACTCAGGGTAGGTGAGGGGACCCTCAGTGTTTCAACTTTAGGCCACCTTGTTAGTGATATCTTTAAGGCAAGTATGGTGACCTATCAGTAAAGAGTCAAAGGAGGACAAGGCATGGGGGATTTCAACAAGTCAGCTATTAAGTTTCCACAGAAAATTAAAACTCTTTCATAAGTCCGAGTTATAACATTGGATTGTAGTGACAAAATGGAATTTAGAGAATAACAAAGGACTGCACATAAAAAAAAAATTTCACTATAATGTGACATTTAGAAAAGGCATTAGACTTGTCGTATTTGATCAGAGATATAAGAACCAGAGGCAATGAGTGAAAGGAGATAACTCTCCATTTTGCATTAGTAATTCTGCTTGGTTTTAACTCCAGTGACCATCATGCTTTTCCCAGGATGAGCTGAAAATCCCATCACCATGCTGGCTGACTCAGTTTTTGAGGGGTACTCAACACCTACTCAACTCCTTTAGTTGCCTCTCCACTTTGACTAGAATTCTTCAAGGTGGAAAAGTAAGATCTTACAAAATCTGTCCTTTATAAATATCTTGGAACTTTCAGAACTTTCTAGATAACTTTCCATTTTCCATTAGGAACTCATCTTGTTTTTTATTTACTCCACAGAAAATGATACCCCTGTCTCTCTCTGCTGTGCCCCAACCTTTTCCCCCACTAGATTTTATACTTCTTGAGGGCAGGGATTGGCTTGTGGGCCTGGCACACAGTTGACACTTAATTAATGTTTATTGAATTGACTTGAATCAGAAGCTACAAAGAAGAACTCCGAAGTATCTACTAGCTTTAAAATTCTGTGATTTTCTTATTAAAGTCAACACTTGCAATCTGAGGGAAGGGAAATATGTTTATTGATTATATAAAAGGCTCTCTAGACTAGAAGAGTTCTTTCCCACCCAGAAAACCAAGTTGAAATTCCAGCCCTACGGTGTACTACCTGTGTGACCTGGCAAGTCATTTAAACTCACTGGAACTCAGTTTCCTCATTTCTAATGATAACTATCTTTTTCTAGGGTGCTTTAAGGTTTATCAAGTGATTTATAAATACTATGTCATTTTATCCTCACAACTCTGGGAAATAGGTATCATAATTAAACCCCTTTTACAGACAGATATTAAAATGGCTTATCCATGGAATTACAGCTCACAAATGGCTTAGCTAGGATTAAAATGCAGGTTTTCCTGATGCCAGTCTGTAGTATCTCTTAATCACATGTACCGTGGTGTGAGGGATGGACTACATCATCTCTAAGGTCTCTTTTAGCAATAAATCCTATTGTCCTAGACCTGGTTTGTTCACCTAAGAGAGAGGTGACTTCAAGTCAGTCACTTAACTTCCCTTCGCCTTAGTTTCCTGATTGGGAAAATGAGGAAAAGAATACCAACCCTGCTTATGTCACAGGTTTTTTTTTTAATAGCAACCAAAGAAAATGTGAGTGAGAGTGCTTTGAAAACTATAAAATGCTATGCAAATGTAAAGTATTATTACTATTATTAATGCAGTTTTCCCTAACATATGACCTCATTTCAAGCTTGCCAGAAAGATAATTAGACAAATTGGGTTTTCAGAGAATAATTACTGAAGTGAAAATTGCCAGAGATGAACTAGATGTCGGACCAGCAGTTGCATTAATGGATGTTCTCGTTTACATAGTAAAACTTTTTCATTAGAATCTCCTGTTGTGAATAATTCTGAGATATATCGGAGAAAAAAAAGAAAAGTTTTCTTGACCATCCCTCCCCCCCAACCTTTCTGAGGTACAAGTATTGAAAATGCAAAAGGTCTATTTAGTGATAAGGGTGTGGAGGCAGCAGAATACACATCTAACTGTATTGCCACCAGGATGCTTCAGTTGTCCTTTAGGCTGTTCTTAGAATTTTGTCTTATTATGTTTGCTCTCAGTAGTCAAGGTAGACAGAACAAGAAACAGATGAGTCCTTCAGTTCTTATTTCTTCCTTTGGCAAGAGTACAGTCAAATTATTTTTGAGATCTCAGTCATATAATTTGAATATTTGCTAATTTATCGAGATATTTGTTTGACAACTGTGGTTGTGGCAATGTATGTATATGTTCTTAAGAAACTTGAAGAAGATCGTAGAAGAACCATTAAAGGCCTCTGTTACTTCAGGTGGACCTTATGTGGAAGACTAATGAAAAGCATACAAGCCAAAAATTCAGGGCATTAAGGCTTGGACTTGAATGATCATGAATCCATTAAACTTTCCATATAGTCATTAAAATTTCATTTTTTATTCCTCTTCTTACATTTTTATTTTGATGAGTGTGAAGAACTATGGCAAATGTGAATTCTAAAATCAGAAAGCATAAATTAAAATGTCTATTATCTCATCTGAATTTGACATAAACAATCTGAAAATGATTATGTATCTGTCTAATAAATATTATTAGGCTTTACTTGATACATGGAAGGAATCAGGTCCAAAGAAAAATAACAACAAAAAATGATATATTTAAATAGGTTGTTATGTTTGAAAATATAATGTTATTTTTTTTAATAAATCCTCTTAAAGAGACAGACTTGTTAAGTAGGAAAAATATACAAATTCAATATAGGGAGGGATCATGGAACACCTTTTGCCTATAGATGAACGCTCTTAAGAATATTCTATTTTTAAAATTCTTTTCAAAATTGTTCCTATTAATTTATTTTTAGTTTTCAACATTCACCTCCACAAGATTTTGAATTTTAAATTTTCTTTCCATCTCTCCTCTCCTCTCACCCCAGCCCGCATTCTGATTATGCCTTCCTTTAATCTCCCCTTCCTTCTATCACTATCCCCCCTTCTCCCCTTCTCTTCTATTTTCTGGTAGGCACTGCTGAATATCTTATTTCCCAGTTGCCTGTAAAATAAGTTTTAACACCTGTTTTTAAAACTTTGAGTTCCACATTCTCTCCCTTCCTCCCTCCCCAGCCAACTTCATTGAGAAAGCTAGCAATTTGATATAGGTTATACATTTGCAGTCATTCAAAAAACTTCCATAACAGTCATGTTGTAAAAGATTAACCATATTTCCCTCCATTCTATCCCATCTCCCATTTATTTGATTCTCTCATTTGACCCTGTCCCTCCTCAAAAATGTTTGCTTCTGATTATGCCTCCTCCCATTACCCTCCCTTCTTTCATGTCCCCCTCTCTTATCCCCTTTCCCCCTACTTTCCTGTAAGGTGAAAGAGATTTTCATACTCAGTTGAGTGTGTATTGTTATTCCCTCCCTAAGCCAAATCCAATGAAAGTAAGGTTTGCTTATTTCCTCTCAGCTCCCCCCCTCTTCTTCAATGTAAAAACTTTTTTTTGCCTCTTTTATGTGATATTACTTATAGCATTCTACCTCTCCTTTTCTCCTCACAGTACATTCCTCTCTCACCTCTTAATTTTATTTTTTAGATATCATTCTTTCATATTCAACTCACCCTTCCAACTACCCTAATACTGAGAAAGGTCTCATGAGTTATAAATATCATATTCCATGTTGGAATGTAAATAGTTCAACTTTAATAAGTCCTTTATGATTTCTCTTTCCTATTTACCTTTTTCATTTTTCTCTTGATTCTTGTATTTGAAAGTCAAATTTTCTATTCAGCTCTATTCCTGTGAAAGATGATACTCAGTTTTGATAGGTAGGTTATTCTTGTTTTCAATCCTAGATCCTTTGACCTCTGGCATATCTTATCCCAAGCCCTCTAATCCCTTAATGTAGAAGTTGCTCAATCTTGTATTAGCCTGTTTGTGTTTCCACAATACTTGAATTGTTTCTTTCTGGCTGCTGGCAATATTTTCTCCTTGATCTGGGAGCTCTGGAATTTGGCTACAATATTCCTAGAAGCTTTCCTTTTGGGATTTCCTCTAGGAGGTGATCAGTGGACTATTTCAATTTCCCTTTTACACTCTGCTTCCAGAATATCATGGCAGTTTTCCTTGATAACTTAGATGATGTCTGGGCTCTTTTTTTTGATCATTGCGTTCAGGAAGTTCATACATTTCTAATTCTGTCTCCTGAATCTATTTTCCAGGTCAGTTGTTTTTCCAATGAGATATTTCATACTGTCTTCTATTTTTTCATTCTTTTGGTTCTATTTTATAATTTCTTGATTTCTCATAAAGTCATTAGCTTTCATTTGCTCCAATCTAATTTTTAAGGAATTATTTACTTCAGTGAGCTTTGGACCTCCTTTTCCATATGGTCAATTCAGCTTTTCAAGGTATTCTTTGTCTCAATGGTTTTTTGGACCTCTCTTGCCACTTGGGTTAGTCTATTTTTGAGGTGTAATTTTCTTCAGCATTTCTGGGTCTCCTTTAGCAATTTGTTGACTAATTTCTCATGATTTTCTTGTATCACTCTTATTTCTCTTTCCAATTTTTCTTCTACTTCTCTTACTTGATTTTAAAAATCCTTTTTGAACACTTTCATGGCCTGTGAGAAATTCATATATCTTTTTCTTGGAGGCTTTTGATGTAGCGGTTTTGATTTTCTTATCTTTTTATGGTTGTATGTTTTGATCTTCCTTGTCACTAAAGTGAGATTCTATAGTCTCATTTTTTTCCTCACTGCTTATTTTCCCAGCAAATTTCTTGACTTTTAAACTCTTTTTTAAAGTACAATTCTGCTTTCTGGGTGGAGGATGCACTGTCCCAAACTTCAGGGGTTTTGTGCAGCTGTTTTCAGAGATGCTTCTAGGGACCTGTAGGTTTTTCAGTTCTTCCAAGGTGGTATGATCAAATCAGAGGTATTTGCTCCACTCCTGGCCTGTGCTCTTGTCTGTGAGTGATCACAAGCATTCTTTTCTGCCTTGAAACTGTGAGGAGGAGTCCCTCTCCACCACTGCCACAAGCTCTACCATGTCAGCCCTTCTTAATTGCCCCAGGAGTGACACCCAGGATTGTGACCCAGATCTAAGCATGGGTAAAGCCAAAGAATCCTGCCTCAGAGCCAGCAAAGAGGTCCCTGTGATCCCCCTCTGATCAGCCATTTGATTCCCCCCACCACCATCTGAGAGTTCCAGAAGCAGCTGCCACTGCTGCTACTGCTACAGCTATCAACACCCTGGGGTTGGGGCCAGACTGCAATCTTCTCTCACCCAGGTCTGACAGACCTTTCCCACTGACCTTCGAAGTTGTCTTTGGCATTTGTGGATCTCAAAGTCTGGAAACTGCCACAGCTGACAGTGATTCAGTTTTCTGAGGCCTGCTGTGGCCCCATCTGTGGTGGCGTGGCTGGACTGTGCCTTTCTCTCAGACTAGTGTGATAGACCTTTCCTGTCAACCTTCTAGATTGTCTTCAGCTAGAAATTTGTTTCTCTCTGTCATTTTGTGGATTCTGCTGTTCTAGGATTTGTTTATATTCATTTTTACAGGTATTTGGGGGGGTTTAGGGGAGAGCTCAAGGAAGTCCCTGCTTTTAATCTTGGTTCTGCCCCTGCCCTCAAGAATATTCTCACAAATTATCAGGACCTCCAGGGATGGAGAGTCCATTACTTTTTAAGATTATTTGAAGACCATAGCTACCACTTTGATAATTTTTATACTAAGAAGTAAAAATTAAATAAATACTTTTTAAAAGGTCAAGGCTAAATGAAATGGATGTGTACTGTAATACTAACTTAATATTTCAAGGTAATCAATCAAAATTTCATTAACTGAAGAAAACTAGAATGGTAGATCCCATCCTTCTTACTTTTACATTGAGACAGATGAGAAAGATCAATAAAAATTTCTGATCCCTTAGTCAGACAACTCTTAAATATGATCACAATAGAACTGAAAAGCTTCTGTGTCTATATTGTCTAAACTCATAGAGGATCTGAATACCTGGAACTTCTATTAACTAGTCATGGAAAACATTTGTAGTAACCCAGAGTCAATTGAGACAGGGATGCTAGAAATATCTGTGTGATGAAGATGGCAATGAAAGAAAATGAAAATTGTTAGAGGTGCTGTAGGAAGGAAGTTATCCTAATGGACCAATGGTGGACCTGTAAATTCATACAATAATTTTGGAAAGCAATATGCAGTGATGCTTAAAAAGTTATCAAACTATATCCCCTTTGATCAAGCAATACCAGTACTAGGTACTCCAGAGGTAAAAGACAGAGGGAAGGGACCAATAGGTACTATTATGTTTATGATAGCAGTTTTTCCTGTAGTAAAGAAGTGGAAACTAAGTAGGTGTGCATCAGTTGGAGAATGGTTGAACAAATTATAGTATTTAAATACAATGGAATATTATTTTGTTGTAAGAAATGGGGCAGCTAGTTGGGGGGGGTGGATATAATCCTGGCCCTGGAGTCAGGAGGACTTGAGTTCAAATCCAGCTTCAGATACTTACTAGCTGTGTGACCTTAGGAAAGTCACTTACACCTGTTTACTTCAGTTCTTCATCTGTGAAATGAGCTGCAGAAGAAAAAGACAGATAACTCCACTATCTTATCCAAGAAAACTCCAAATGGGGTCACAAAGTGTTGGACACAATTGAAACAACACAACAAATAAATGATAAGTATGACAAAGAAACTGATAAAGATTTATATTAACTAATGTAAGCTGAAGTGAGCAGAATTAAAAGAAAAATTTATGCAAGGAATATAGCAATAAAAGGAAAACAGCTTTGAAAGGCTTACAAATTCTGATTAATGCAATCACCAATCACACCTCTAAAAGCATCATGAAGAAGCCTGTCTCCTACCCATAGAGAGAGAAGTGATGAGTTGTAGATATACAATGAAAGTTTTTAAAACATGGATGATATGTGATTTTGCTTGATTATAGTTATGTTTTAAAATGAAGGGCTTATATTGGCAGCAGGGTTGTGAGGAGGAAGAGAATGGACAGGTGATAGTGATGAAAAAATAGTGATAATAATCAAAAAAAGAAGAAAGAATGTGACACTAATAAGCAGAATAGTGTTTCCTTTATGTTTATACATACACACACATGCACACCTGTCTGTCTGTCTGTCTGTCTGTCTCTCTCTCTCTCTTTCTCCCACTCTCTAATTTTATGTAATAGACATTCATGGTTTCATAGACATTTTTATTTTTTGTTCTTTGTAAATAAAAATGATCTCTTTTGTTAATGTTTATTAAGTTCATAATAAAAAAGAGACATTCAACTTGAATTCTGGCTCTACATAGGTGACCATGGGCAAGGCATATAACCTTTCTGAACCTGAGTTTCTTTATTTCTAAAAGGGGGATAATTAAACTTGTACTCCCTTTCAGGAGAGGCAATTTGATGTAATGGATAGACCTTTGGCCTCAGAACTAGGAAGACCTAGATTCAGGTCCTAGCTGTGACACATCCTGGGGCCTATATGACCCTGGGAAAGCCACTAAACCTCTTAATATTTCTCACAAGGGAATTCCTTGTACTGATGGAATCACAGGTTCAACTCCTATCCCTATTTCCCGACTCAAAGAGTTACTGTAGGGGAAGTATTATATGCTCTTTAAAATTTAAAGTTGAGGGTTTTGTGTGTGTGTGTGTGTGTGTGTGTATTACTATTTTATGTTGGGGATATATAAGTACTTGATTAATTAATTTTAAAAAGGTTTTATATGAGTAAAGGATCCTAAAATACTTCTAGATTGATCCTCTTTAAATATTCTCCCCTCTTATGTTTTTATTTCACCTCTTCCTGCTAGGTGTCTGAGATAGGATTTGAATCTTGGATCTTCTCACTCTAAGTTCAGTGCTCCATCCATCTGCTCTCTAGCTGACATCTAATCTGTTTCGACCTCCAGGTTAAAAGAGAACAAAATTCAAGCTATAAAATGTCTCCCATTCACTTGCCCGTCAAAACTTCTTTCATTAGTGATCATGCATAAATTATCTACAGTTAGTTTGAGTTCTGTGATAGACCAGTGTGTTATTATTTTATTTAGTTTTGTGCTTTAGAAGATATTGCTTAGTAAATTATTAGGAGTTGTAAAATAACCATCTTTTCTTGTTTCCTTTGCTCCTGAGGTAATTTATAATATAGTATATGAAAATGTTTAAAATAGTCTCCTGATTTCCTCTCTTCCACCTCTCCCAAATCAAAGCTTTAACAAATAAATATGTCTCTGAAAGAAAAGGGGCTTATAGCCACTATGCATCCATTTTAATCCATTTAATCAATAATGTTAATATGTTAACAATAATAATAGCTAATGATTATGTAGCTTTTTAAAGTTTGCCAAGTACTTAAGTTATCTCATTTTGTCCTCATAACAACCTTGGAAGTTAGGTGCTATCATTGTCCCCGTTTCACAGGTAAAAAAACAATGACTTGCCAGGATCACAGATTTAAGCCATTTGAGCTAGTATTTGAATTCAAGTTTTCCTGATTCCAAGTCCAGTACACTATGCAACATGCCACGTAGGTATAATAAGACAGACGAATAACATATTGATGAAGTAACATTTATTGCTGGTAAGCAATGATTTTTTTTTCAAGAACATCTGTACCTTGGTTTTAAAATAAATCAAAATTCAAAACTAAAGTTAAAATAACTGACAAAAAAGAAAAGTATTTGTTCAATACCCTTAAGATATCCATTCTGAATACAAATCTTTTTTTTTTGGATGTTGCATCAAATGGAAAGAACTCAGAAATCTCAAAACTAGGCCAGTGAAAAATGAACTATTACAGATACCACCAAGGTCCAAAGACTTTGGATCCAGGTCTGACAATGAAGTGTATGTCTTCTGTCTAAGGACTAATTTTGCTAAAGTGAAAAGCCTTATTTTTTTATCAAAAGGTTGGCCAAAAGTCACTTTTTTCATACTCTAAAGACTCATGTAGACCGTCTAAATTATAAGAGGTCATGACTGACTTCTGGGAGAGAATACTCACACTAAGCTTTTTTAGATTCCCATAGATTTGTTCTTTTTAAGTAAATACATTTAGTTGATTCCTTTTGTTTTCAAATCACAGGCATTTCTAGAAATATTTGAATCATCCCCCTCTGAACTGAACCTTCACTTGTAGTAAAAAAAAAGAAATTTAGCAAAAGTATTTACTGCACAATGATCCTGTCTTACAATACATAAAACATTCTGTCCTAGTAGTCACCTACCTCTCCACCTTGAGAAGGAAAATACGTTTCACTATTTGATGTCTGGCACCAATATTAGTTTGATAGTTACTCAGAGTTTAGCAGGAAGCCATCAAAATAAATAAACAGCATTTAAAATATGAATTTTTAAGAACTGGGGTGTCTTCCTGCAGATTTGTCGATGTCAGAGATGTCTGAGAATCATATTGAGATGATGATTTTCAATGCCTTTCCCAGCCAGGCAAGCTGACTGAAGAGGATGTACTTAAGCTCATGGCTTTGTGGGTCATTGACCTAGACTTTGTGTCTTCCTAGAGGGACAAATGCATATTCTGAACAAGGTTTTTCCCCTCTTGATTGAGCTACACAAGACTTAAGGAAATGGGGCTGTGTATCACCTTTATGCACAGTACTTGACCTTGAAAGGTCCAATGGATTTGTCTTCAAATAAAGGGGGGAAAGTCACTAGCCTTCCCATTTATATTCACCTTGAATAATGTATAAAGGAAAATATGTGTGAGCATGTCTTAAACCAAAAAAAAAATCACTATTATGATGAAACTGACTGTGGCCTTATATAGCTTTCTTATCTTTTATGACTGCTTGGTGCCCTGCAGTGTATCTGCAAAATGCAGAAGAAGTTCACAGCAGATGATTATACTAAGGTACCAAAGCCAGTGGAGTGTGAGATAATCTTCTGAGCTGAGAATTAGTGTCTCAGGCAACCAAGCGAGAAAACCAAAGGGGAGTTATTCCTTCAGTAAAGTTTAACATCTAAGACACACCTGAAGTGATAGCTCTTTATTGTTGCTTGAATCAATACTCTTGACCATCTGGTTACATGTTAATAAAGGTGATTTTTTTCCCTGTCCCTGACATGCTTCCTTAGCCGATACAATGCAAATTCACAGGCAGGACTTTTTTTTTAACATAATAGTGCTGAGAGCTCATTGGAAGTTTCAGCTGATGATTAGAAAAACGAGATCATCAGTCCCTGAAAGCTGGGAAGTACAAATGATGGAGACATTCTGAATTCTGTGGCTTGAGGCTTACTTGTTGTCTACTCCCTTGTCCTCATCTCCTACACACCCCACTGAGGTGCTATTATGGAAATAGGCACTCACTCCCCATTTGGTATGGACCCTTTGGGGTGTGGAAAAGTGTTTCAAAGAAGCAGCTAAAGACACATTTAGGTCCTTACCCCTTAGTCCAACTTCTGTCCATATGGGACAACTTCTTAGTTACCTTGAACTTTATTCTGGTTATTGTGGTCATCTGCTCCTATATTTTGATCATCTTGTCTGTTTTTAACCAGCAATAAATAATTGTAATGGTTATTGTTTTCAAGTTCGCTACAAAAAATTCAACGAACATCTATTGAGTGCCTATTCTGATGAGGCACTGTGCTGGGAATTGGAGATACAAAGACTAAACTGAAAACAACCCTTCCTTCTAGGATATTATATTCTATAGGGGGAGATAAAAATGAATACATATAAGTGGTACAAAATATAAGTTAAATAAATACAAAGAAATAGGTTGTAGACACTAACAATTAGAAACTAGGGGAAAAAAAGTTTCTTGTGGGAAGTGCTATTTGAGTTGAACCTTGAAGGAAAGTAGGCATTCAAGAGATAGTGGTGGGGAGAGCATTCCAGGCAAAGAAAATAGCTTTACAAAGCCAGCAGTTGGAGGAGATGGAATGCTTTATATAGGGAATATCCAGCAGGCTAATTTTCCTGGAATATTGAGTGCTTGAGGATAATGATATATAATAGACTGGGAATTACAGGCTGGAGCCAGAGTATGAGGAGCTTTTGATATTTATTTTCTATCTTAAAGGTACGAGTTGTGGTTGAAACTTCTTGAGCAGGAAAGTGATATGGTTATATCTGGGGATTAGGAAATAGTTTAGGAGCTGTTTGGATTGGATAGGGGGAGAGGTTGGAGGCAGAGAGATCAGTGAAGGAGCTCTTGTAACAATCTAGAAGGGAAGTTATGAAGCCCTAAACTATCACTGAAGCTAAGTGAATGGACAGAAGGGAATGGATGGGAGAGATAGTGTACTGTGGAGATAGAATTGACAAGTTAGGCAACTGACTCAATGAGAATGAAGTGAGGGAAGGAGAGAGTGAGTGAGTAAGAATGGAGATTTGAGGATGGAACTTAGGTGGTGATCCTGAGTGAATTTAAGAATGGTACAATGCTCCACAGAAATATTTTTTTATTGTAATTTGAGTTCTGGGATCAATCCTGAGTGTATGTTAATGATTAATCTTTACATATTTTATGAATTTTGTTATTTCTAAAAATAGATTTATTTTCCTATCCACCTACTGAAAAGATATTTTCCCCTTGGATATTGTTATAAACAGAATCATTGATATTTGGAGAGCCTGTAGCTTAGTTCTTGGTCTGGAGTCACAAACACGAGTTCAAATCTGGCCTCAGATGGTCACTGTATGGCCCTGGGCAAGTCACTGAACCTCTCTGTATGCTTTAATCCACTGGAGAAGGAATTGCCAAACAACTCCAGTATCTTTGCCAAGAAAGCAACAAAATGGAGTCACAAAGAGTTGTGACTCAAATATTCTTAAATCCAAAACTTTTCTTTTGTTCATGGGGATTGAGAAACTATCCTCAGTACTTCACCAATGTTTACTAAGGTTCACTTTCATGTTAATAATTATTTTCTCAATATAAAAAGAGCCTCCAACATTTTGTGGGTTCAATATAGATAAATATGAACTTTTATTGAAAATAAATCCTCTTTATTTTCTTCTCCGTATCAGCACCCAGTCATTTTCTCCTGTGTTTGCTTCAGGTTAGGATGACAGATAATTCTGGTTCTGTTGTCTTCACTGGAGAATCTCTCTAAATAGCCAGAGCCTTGGATAAATGTAGGTTCCTCTTCAAAGATGGAGTTAATGTAAAATTGGTTTCATGAATGAAAGCATGGAATCATTAAAGAGAAAGGAAAGAAGGAATAAAAAAGCCTCAGGTCATAGTCATGTAGTACTTAAGGGTCAATGATTCTCACACCCATTTGATCTACATGAATCAGTTTTCTCTGCTTAATATTACTGGAATTTGCCACAATTAAACTGAATGTGAGCAGAATTAATAACAGGTCATGTTTCAAATAGTTTAATTTAGGTGACCCAGGATTTAAATTACCCATGTTACAGAGTATGAAATACTTCCATTTTATTATATTATCCTATATACATGTCTTCAATATTTATGATTCAATAATTTTAATACAGGAAGCACTTCTGGTTCATTCTTCACCTGTTAAATAAGTAACCTTATTTCCTGAAGATTCTTTTCTTTTTTCTTTCAATTCTTTTTTATGCAAATTGTCTTGCAAACATCCTGATATTACGCATTGCATTCTGCTGCCTTTGCAAATATGCCTGTACTTTTCAAAGACTCAGTGGCATTTTCACAACAGGAATTGACATTAAATGCAGTTTCCAGCATTAAAGCATCAAGGCAAGAATGATTAGAGATGTTAGGAAGCAGTAAAACACCTGCCATTCCCAACTGTCTTTGGATAATACAAAGAGAACCTGTTTGGTGGGGGTAACTGACCCATTAATTACGAGCTAGAGAATGCAAGTACAATCCCTGCTGCTTCCTGAATTGAGTCTTCAATGCTGATTGGCCTTGCCAGCTCTGTCAACAGTTAATAAGAAATGATTTAAAGGAATCTGAAAACAAATCCTTTAGTGAGTTTAAACCTTTACTTCATTGTATACAAGTAATATATAATGGCAGCAAATTCTTTTCTTCTTACTCTAAGAATTATACAAGTAACCTTGCAAAGTATCTGTTTTCCCTTAAATGCTGAGCCATATTGCAGACATCCTCCTAACTGCATTAACTCTTTCAAGTTGACTGAGGTGGTATTCAGTGAATTGCTACTCCAATGCACTCAATAGCAAACTATTAGCCTGGAAAAGTTAGTGTGCCTTCTATTGATAACTAACAACTTAGGAGAATTTTGGTACACAAACCTCACACCACCACCACCACCTCATCACCCTGCCCACCTTTATACCATATAGTATATCCACGTAAACTGATATTTGCATTTCATTTACACTACATTTATATTTCAGGCATGCCCAACTCTTCATGACTCCATTTGGTGTATTCTTGGCAAAGATACTAGTGTACTTTGCCATTTCCTTGTCCAGCTCATTTTGCCAACGAAGAAACTGAGGCAAACAGAGTTAAGTGATTTGTCCAGGGTTACACAGATTATAAGTGTCTGAGGTCAGATTTGAACTCAAATTTTCCTGGATCCAGGCCTGGCACTCTATCTACTGTACGACCTAGCTGCCCATCCATGCAAAATAACATGGCACAATAAACTTTGGACCTAATAAAATAAGGTTAAGCTTGTGAGAATACACAGTAATATGCAAACAGGGCAGATATGAAGATATTTGAATTGATCTGGAAGGCTAGTTTAAAGTATATGCTAAAAAGGTTATCACACACCAAAAAATGGGAAATTCAATTCTGATTCATTCAATAAGCATTTAAATTAAGTGCCAAGTACTAACCTAGATATAGCAAGTAGAAAGGAAAAAAAAATGAAATAGAACCTTACCCTTATATAATACACATTCTACTGAGGGAAAATACCAGGTAGACGAGGACAAATGCTTAATATGTGTCCAACATTGTGCTAAGCACTCAGAATACATAACAGGTGAATATGCTATCCTTACTTAAATAAACTTATAATAATTTAATAAACATACATTATAATGGTGGGGACAACATGAAAATAACTATGTATGTGCAAGGTATATGGAGTAAAAAGGAAAGTAATCTCAGAGGAAATGCATTGATGGTAGGATGGAAAGATCTTTTATAGAAAATGTGATTTGAACTGAATCTTGAAGAAGATGGAGGATTCAGGATGTGGAAATGAGTAGAGAGTCATGAGGGGCATCCATTTAAAAGGTACAGAGTTGAGAGGAGTGCCACATTTGAAGAACATTAAACACATGAGTGTAGCTATATTAGGGCAACAATATCATCCAGTAGATAGAGTGCCAGGCTTGGAATCAGGAAAACTTCTCTTCGTGAGTTCAAATCTGGTCTAAGACACTTAATAGCTGTGTGATTCTGGGCAAGTCACTTAACCCTGTTTGCCTCCATTCCTTATTTGTAAAATGAGCCAGAGAAGGAAATGGCAAAACACTCCAGTATCTTTTCCAAGAAAACCCAAATAGCATTATGAAGAGTTGGAAATATCTGAACAACAAGTTAAATCCTAGTACATTGAGGGCAGTAAAGTAAAGTAGAAGAATACTGGAAAACTTGGAAAATGGACAGGTTCTGAAGGTTTTTTGTTTGTCTGTTTTCTTTCTTTAATGCTACACAAATGATTTTATATTTGCACCTGGAAGCAATAGGGAGTCACTGGAGTTTATTGAGTAACTTCAAGTGGGAGGATGATATAGTCCCAACTGTACTTTGGCAAAACAATTTCAGCAGTAGAGTGGAGGATGGAGTGAAGTGGGGAGAGAGCTGAGGTGGGGAGTATAACCAGAAGATTAATGGAATATAATCCAGACATAAGATTATAAACCCACACAACAAGGAGGTTTGTGAGTGAGTGTAAGAGGAAACATATATGAGAAGTGTTGGGAAGCAAAAAGATTTGAAATACATTATGCAGGGTTAGGCTGAGAGAATGAGGATGAGACCTAGCTGAAACTGCATGACTATGGGAATAGTGGTTCCCTCAATACTAATCTTGTAAAGAAGATGGAGTTGGGGTAAGGGAATAGTTGAACATAATGAGTTTTATTTTGGCCATGTTGAGTTTGAGATGTCTATAGGACATCTCGCTTGTGATGTTCAAACATTGCAGTTGAAGATGTGGGCCTCAACCTGTTCCTAACCGATTAGGGCTGGATAAATAGACCTTGGAATTATCTGTACAGAGATGTTAATTCAGTTTATGATAGCTGGTGAGATCACTAAGCAAGATAATATAGAGGCAGAAATAAGGAGAGCCAGTGGCAGACTCCTGGGGAGATCCGTAATTAGTGAGTGTGCCCAAATGAAGATCCAGCAAAAGAGACTCAAAAGTAATTGTTAGGTAGGGAAAGAACCACAAGAGAGCATGAAAACCTGGACAGGAGAGAGAATCCAGTAAGAGACATTGTTTAGTAGGATGAAATACTACAGATTTGTTAAGAAAGGTTAGGAATAAGAAAAAGCCATTAGATTTGGCAAGAAAGTATAATGTCAGTTCTCTCTCTGGACATGCATAGCATTTTTCATCATGGGTCCTTTGGAATGATCTTGCATGATTCTATTGCTGAGAGTAGGGAAGTCTTTCATAGTGGATCATCATTACAATACTGCTGTTACCATGTGCTTTGACATCTGGTACTGCTAGGCCACCTTTACATTTTATTTTCATTAATCCAAGACTTTAAGTTTCAGAGAAAATATTAACCTGCATTGGTAGAGAGTGTCCTCAAGACAGGCCTTCTCTATATTAATGAAATCACAAATCCAGCTCCTATTCTTTATGAAGCATATACTATATATAACCCAGACAACATGCCAATATGCTCCTTACTGGAGATGTAGATATACAAATGACAAAGTCCTGACTTCATGGAGTTCATAAGATGCTGGAGAGCGTTTTATCTAAAAGGTGTCTTTGATCCTTCTACCTTTTCACCCATACCCAATCAATTGGCAAATCTCATTGATATTACTTCCAAAATATCTGTCAAACCCAGCTGAACCTCAGTTCCTCAATCCATTTCACTGTGGGCCAAAATCTCATCACTTCATATCTGAACTATTGCAAATATACTATCCTCCTGAATTAAACTATGTCTGGAACATAATAGGCACTTAATAAATACTTACTGATTACTTGATGAAATCCTTGCCTCTGATCTCTGTCTTTTGTAATCCATCCTTAACCAATTAGGCTACATTCATATTTCCCTGTATATTCTTCCTGTTTTCTTCCTTTTTATGTGTCCTCCCTTCTATAACCAAAAACACTGGTTTGCTTGTAGGCAAGATGTTTGAAAATTCAGTCTTTTATGTTTCAGGCCTACTTCTCTACCACAATTTCATTTGATTGCTGCTTTCATCCTTGACCCCTCATGTAGAGCTAGAAAGAATTCCTCACCAATCTTATTAGTTTGCTGTTGTGTCTGACTGCTGCATTGGTTTATTCCTATTTCTATTTTCTGGGGTATTTGAGAAGCAACAAACATCTTAAAGTCTGATTTTCTTTCTAGAAATATTTTGAACACCTCTTTATTGTTGAATTCACATTTACGCTTAGGCTCAGATTTGCAGGGCAGGTAAGCTTGGGCTATATCTTGAGCTCCAATGTTCTTTTGAACATAATATCCTATTCCCTGTTGTATTCTCTGGTAACAATAGAACAAATTTATGATATTTGAATTTCTTTTATTTAATATTTGAAGGTCTTTCTCCTAATCACTTGTAGAATTAATTGTTTCTTAATAGAATTGTCAAATTTAACTACTCTATGTCTTGTAATTTACACTTAGGGATTTTTTTTCAAAATCAATCTAGAGCTTCTTTGATTAGAGTTATTATCATCATTATCATTATCATTATCATTATTATTATTATTATTATGTCAGAATTCCTAGACATGTCTCTTATTTCTCATGTCATTGTATTCATGCTTTTGTTTTTGTTTTTACTTGGCATTTTCTTCTGGGAGGTCTGTGATCATTAAGCTATGTCAAATTATCCTGTGTCTGAGATCAATATTTTATATGTATAATGATCATTACTTTTTAAAATGTTATTGCTTTTTGCCACTCTTTTTCCTGATTGTCCTTTACTCTCATGAATCTGCATTCCCAATCAGTTGTCCTTTCTTTTGTTTCTTTGGTGAGATTTCATTTGTTGACTCTCTTTTTCCCTCTTCTGCCAATTTTTTTTTCTCTTTTAAATCACTCATGAGCATCATACTGTGATTCCATCTTCTCTTTAAAATCTTCAATTTCCTCTGCCTTAGCAGATGTTGAATCATTTTCTTTGTCTTATAACACTTATTCATAGACAGCTAGTTTCTTTTATTTGATATGTCAGCCACATCTTCTTCTGCTACCAATGCCTACTTTGTTGGTTTACTCCTTATGCTTAGGTTTTTGAGTTTCCTTCCTCCTGAGGTCTTTGTTAGTTTCAGTTGTTTTTTTTTTCCTCCTTATTTTTCCTTATTTCTCACTTTTTGGGTTCATCTCCTCTAATGGCATTTTCATTGGAGACTAGATCACAAAGTGTTGCTTAACCTCCTCCAGTCCTGGGCAATTCAAAGTTCATCAGCCTAAATCTCTGTCCAAAGTAATTTCTTGGAGAACAGAAAAGAACCCAGATGGATGATGAGTTCTTTCCCTCAGGCTTCATGGAGTGCCACACAACCACACACATGTATCCTGCACTTTCCTCCCTCTGTTCCTCACCTCTGTGTCCCAGCAGGTTAGAACACTGGCACAAACACTTGTCTTGCTCCTGTTCCTTTTCTTCTTCTACTCAGGCCAAGCTCTGTTGTAGCACAAAAAGCTAATATCACAATGCTACTATTGCAACCTGATCAAGTTTCTACTACTTGGAATTTGGACCCCGAAGGCAATGGGAGAAAGATAGGGGAATGTCAGCATGTGGTGTTGAATTCTGTTGTAATCATGTGGATTAAATTGTGAAACCCTGTGCTTTCGAGTATGGTGGGCATTGAGAGAATAGGTGCTGGGTGAGTTTATGTTAGGGATAAAGGATTATTGTCTTTCTCTGTCATTAGTTTATTGAATTGTTAACTTGTTTGAGTTCTTTGCTTCCTAGACTATGGAGACAGCTTTAACTTTGGTACAAAATCCTATATTGGAAAAGCTTTAGGACATAAGAACTAGGAAAAAAAAAAAGTCTAGTTTTCTATCTTGTAGAAAGAAAATAGCCAGGGGCACTTAGGTGGTGCAGTGAATAAAGCATTTGACATTTACTAGCTGTGTGACCTTGGACAAGTCACTTAACCCTAATTGCCTTGCCTTCCTCCTCCCCAGAAAAGGAAGAAATGAAAAATAACCAAGAAATCTAGCTTATACACATATTATGATTAGCATTACGTTGATTTTTTTTTGTAAGAATCCACTACATTATCTACTCCTTGAAGGCAATCTCCATTTTATTTTTGCCTTTATAGCTTTGCTTCCTATTATAATGCTCTTCATGTAATAAGTAATAAATATTTGACTAATTAAGTTAAAATAAATGCACCAGGTTGCATACTTCCCCTCCACACATACAACATAGTATGAATTGGCACATTATTACACTTCATGTTTTGAATTTTTCCTGAAATTTTGTTCATTCTTTTAAGATGCTATGCCTGCTTCAAAGAATAAATGAAGTATCCTCTTTTTTCCAATCTGCTCTAGAAGGATTGAAAAAAGAATCTCTGTGTGTTTATATATGCACATGTGTGTTTCTATTATCCTTAGATAAATTTTTAAAATATGCTTTCTGGATAAACTTTAGAAAAAAACAATTTCTAGGTGATTTTTTTAATGCATTCTGGATGGCTCTTTAAATAAGGGCATTATAAGTTGGTTATTGAATAGAATTTTTTGGCGAGCAACTTCTGTGCTGTTTCAGCAGCTATAGTATTATGTTCCCAATTCTCAGGGCTGACAAAATGGGGGAAATCAGAAACAGAGAAAAGGTTAATTGATTAGGTCTTTCTGGTACATAGGTTAAAATAATGAGAACTATTAGATTCATAGAAGCACATTTGCTTTGCAAATTTACATTTTAAAAAATTCCCTTGTTTATTCCAAGTATTTACAAGATCTTGATAATATTTGTTGCTTACATCCTTAAGTTCTCTTAAAAATACCCAGCAAAGTAATATACTTTCAGGGTTTTATATATGCTCAAAATCTGGCACAATGGGAAAAGATTCTTCTTGACAACCATTCTCCATCCCTCTCCTTCTGTAAATAATATCTCGGAGGTGTTCCTTGCAATTATTCCAAGTAGGGATGTTTCTTTAAAAACAATTTTAACAGTCATTAACACTGTGGAAGCACAGCTCAATGTTGAAAGGGATTTTTTTCAGGATAGTTGAGCTGGAAACAGATCAGGAAAACTCTGAAGATGTGGGTAACATTCCAGATAAATTTAAAGTAAAACTGGATGTTTTTTTTTATACTGGACTTTGTGCTATGACAGAAAGTTGAGTACGAAATTGGGAATCATGGGCTTGAATTTTGATTCTGCCTCATATGACTTAAATGACCTGAAATAAACTATTTAAATTCTCTGGACATTTTTGTCCTATGTAAAATTAAAGTTAATAAACTAGATCATCCACATTGTTTCATCTATTTCTTTAAATAGAAAACCTTAGAAATGAAGTTTTACATCTATGAAATAAATCCTCTTAAGAATAGCAAAAAGAAAAGTATGGTTTTTAAGGGGGGGGGTTGGGAGGACTCTGAAATGGTGAGACAAGAAAAGGTGGCAAATCAATCTTCCAATTTGTCTGTTGGAGATCAATGATGATGTGGTAGGTTTGAATCACAACAAAATTGTGAAATCAGCAAAGTTTCGCTCTACTCAACTTTCTACCCTTTCAGTACCACTCTCTTCTCCTATTTCAACCTATCCCTGGGATATTTCTGCCATGGCACTCCACTCGTTCTCCTCCTGACCCAGTCTCTTCATGCTCCCCAAAGATTCGGATAATCATATTTCACCAACGGTAGAATTTAGATTAGAAGGCTGGATGTGGTTTAAATCTGCTTCTGACACTTACTAGCTCTGTGGCAATGGGAGAGTCAAGTAATTCAAAAACTTCTCTCAGACTCAGTTTCCTCATTTTTAAAACCAGTGAAATAATAACCTCACAGGGTTGTCTTGTGGCTCGGATGAATAAACATAAAATGCTTTACAAATATAAATTCCTCTATTATCATCTCTGCCTCTCCTTTATCAAATTTAGTGGTGCCATGACTTCTTCCCTTTTGGTCTTTGGACTGAAATGTTTAACACATTAATTTGTGATTGGGATAACCTTAAAGTTTACACTTTGCAACCTTGTAAATTTTAATTTCAAACTTTTCTTTTGCTGTCTAACCAATCCCTAAAGGGTTCATTTCAAATTTAGACTAGGTAGTAGAAAAGGTATGAGATGAAATATTTCTGGCCAAGTAGATCCCTCAGTATCCTCAAATTCAAATGCTGATAACCTGATAGCTACCTACTCCATGTGAGGTCTATCTGGAGTCAGAAGTAATAGATAAATCAGCTGCTGAATTTAAATTGTTTGGGTGGCTTAGCACATAATTAAGTGCAAAAGAACAACTTTGGGTTGATTATGAACTAGGATGGTTATCTGCATTGGCCATCCTGCTGCCTTGATATAACTTGTAAGCAATAATCTGCATAATCAATTCAGATAGACGGTATAGAGCTGGTCCAACCATTTCAGGCTATTATTTTTTTGGCTGATCTGATCCTTTCAGGTATCTTTATGGCCAGTGTATACCTTGTCCCCTACAACTAAAATGCTTACCATGATATCTCTTCATCTGGACAGGCTAAAATAACAGATTTGTCATGTAGTACATGCTGGTATTTCCTAAAGTCATTCAAAAGTCAGAGGATTTTCCCTTTGGTAAAAACACCGGAAAGTAAGAAAATATGGAATCAAATGTCAGCTTGGTTACTTACTATTAATGTGACCTTGGGCACTTAAACTTAAAAGGGAGACTCACTATTTTATGTGAGGAGGTTGAATGGGAATGTTTCTAACACCCCTTATAACATTTAATATTTAAAATGATTGTGTTGTATTTGAAACATATGCTTCTGGGGTGGGGGGGGTGGTTTGGGGGGTGCATGGAAATGTTTCCTTTTGAAACTACCAGCTGGGGCCTTTGAATACCACTGAACAAAGTATGAGCTTCCTAGGGATTTAAGTGTGGATTTAGGGAAAAACAAAACAAAACAAAACAAAATTTCTATTCTAATATCTAGAAATCTGCCCTTTGATACAAAGTGCACATGTTAAATTTTTCAAGATTCTTTTGAGATTGTTTATCAGCTTTATTCCTCAGGGAATAGCAATGTAATGCATCCAATTGCTTTGGGCAACTCCAAGCTCTTGTTTACTGTATTTCTCAAACAGCTGATTTAGAAACATTTCTTTTTATTTGCATACACAAATGCTGGAAATGAAAAGAATTTTTTTAACTGACTTGGAATATTCAGTCAAGTAGGTTTAGATTTTGCTTTCCTGTTAGATATTTTTAAGTGGGTCTTTATTCTGTAATCTACACAGAGAAGTCCCTGAAGGGCAATATTCATGACTTTGTTTTCCATTTATTTGCCCTCCCACTGACAAGGCCAACAGGGGAAAATGAAAAGGTCTGAGGGTAATAACTTATTCTAGGAATCAATTTCAGATCATGTTTATTGTGTTTATTTATTCATTCATTTATTACAGTCTCATTCTGTGATTTTAGCAATGTGGGAAGACTAGTATGGAAAATCCTTCCACCAAAGCAGATTAGTTTCTATGGGTTATTCTGAACAATTAAGAGATTATGACTATCCTTGAGTCAAACAGTCAAGGCTTAAATCAAGGTCCTCTTGAAGCGAATTCTGATATTCTCTAGTAGGGTATATCGTTCTTCCCCTCTTGTTACTTATCGTACCCTAATAATGTTCAGATCTGTTTTTGCCTATCATGTACAATTGTTTCATGAGACTAGACTATGTGTAGGTTAATCTATAGAATTGAGTATTGTTGGAAAATGATAATTGTAGATAGATTAATTGATAACTTAGACATCTCTCTCTTAAAAAAACTTCCGTATTTTTTTACCCTTGTCATTTCATTTTGCTGGTTCAGAGTTTGCAAAGTCAACTCTACCAATAAAACTTTGCTCAGCAGACAAAAGAATTAATTATAATGTCATGAATATAAGAACAAATTTTTCTGGCCCAAGCTTTCAGAATGCCTTCTGACTAGCAGGCAGTAAGAGTGAGTCTGGCCTCATGAATGAATAGTTGTCAGTTGTCAAAAGACTTTATATAATAGAATATTTTTTTTAAAAAAATGAAAGACTGTTCATATGGATCACTTAAGCATTTGGACACTTAAATGATAAAAGCTTGCCTCCCTTGGTTTTGAGGTTTATAATGAATTTTCTGTCCAATACCCTGTGAATAGGTAGCACAAGCATTATCTTTCCTATTTAATATGAGGAAACTAGGAGAGAACTAGGTACAGCAGTGAAGAGAGCACTGAGTCTGGAGACAAGAAGATCTGAATTCAAATCTAGCCTCAAACATTTCCTAGCTGTTTTGACCCTCAACAAGTCACTTCAGCATTGCCTGCCTCAGTTTCCTCATCTGTAAAATAAGGACAATAATAACACCTACTTCCTAGGGCTGTGGTGAAGATCAAATGAGATGACATTTACAAACACTTAGCACAGTGCCTGTAAAATAGTAAATGCCATATGATTGTTAATTACTATATTTAGGAGATAGAGTGAGAGGCCGGGAGTCAGAAGAACATGAGTTGAAATCCAGTCCCAGACACTTATTAACTATGTCACTCTGGGCAAATTACTTAACCCTGTTTGCCTCAGTTCCCTCTTGTGCAAAATGAACTGGAGAAGGAAATGGCAAGCCACTCTAGTGTTTTTGCCAAGAAAACCCCAGACAGTCAGACAGAAGAAGCAGACACTACTAAAAGGACTGAAGAGCAAATAATATATGTATGTGTATATGTTTGCATCTCTCTATATATCTACACGTGTACACACATGCACCAATATAAAAAGATACAATAGTCACTTTTATTTTGGAGTAAATTGGAAACTATGGCATATTACAAACACTAACCTCATATTTCCCACCTGACCTCAATGCATTTTAAGACTGAAATGTAAAAATGAAATCTTTCAGAAGTAAAAATTATATTAATATGCATGCGAAGTCCCTCCTGCTGAAATCCAATTATTACCCTATTATATATAAATTAAAGAGCTTCCTGAAGATTATGGAAAGTGCTAAAGATATGATTAAAAAGGCTACAATTGCCTACAGCAATATAGCATTAGAGGCAGCTAAGTGGCACAGTAAATAAAGAGCACTAGGGCTGGAGCCAGGAAGATTTGAGTTCAAATTTGAGCTCAGAGTCTTTCTAGCTATATGATCCCTGGGCAAGTCACTTAAGTACTGTCTGCCTCCATTTCCTAAACTGTAAAATGGGGATCATACTAGCACCTGCCTCCCAGGGTTGTTAGGAGGATCAAGTGTGATAATATTTGTAAATAATTTAACACAGGGCCTGGCAAGAAGGAGGCCCTTAATGAATACTTATTTCCTCCCCTTCATAAAATTTCTCATTATTCCAATCCATCCTTTACACAGCAGCCGAAGTGATTTTCCTAAAGTGTAGTTCAGACTATTATTCCTCCTTACTCAATAACTCTTAAGAAAAAGTGCTAGTTGCTCTTTAATGGGAAAGTAATTTGTATATGAAAGCAGATCTGTAATATCCAGATTTATCAAGAAGTCCCTATAAATGAATGTGGTATGTTGAAATCTTCCTTAATTTCTCTCATTCTCTCCAAATTGGTACCTTGATAAACATACTATGTGTTGGCAGTTGGATTCTTGTAGCTGTAGAACAAAAGGCAAATGGCAGCATCTTGCCAATTGCCTTTACTACAGAACATAAAAATTTGGTGACTGGTTAAAAAAATCCAATAACAGAAGAATAGCTACAATAGACCATCTCTCACTGGATCTTTGTTCCAAGGCTCTCAATGACTATTAATCATTCTTTAAAAATGATTTCATGGAAAGAGGAATTAGACCACCAAAGCATCCCATATATTGTAGACTGGTTGAGTAGTTGCCAGAAGTTAACAACCAGATGTCACAATTGACTTGGACTAGAGCTTGACTAGAGCCTTGTGCTGTGTAATGAAAGTCCATATCCTATGGTTAATTCTCTTCACCATCTGCTATTCTACACATAAATTTAACTTAGAGAATAAAAATATTTTAAACAGTGAATATTTTGACATACAATAAAATAAGGAAGTATAGCTAAACTAAAATAGAAATTTAAGAACAGTTTACCTTTAAAAATGTGATCTGATATTGAAAGCAGCTTAAAGTGGAAATATAGGGGGTGATTCTCTTCTTCAGTGACTACCTAACAGACTTGCATCAGGAAATTTAAGGCCATTTTTGCAAAATATAAAAAATCATTTGAGGGAAACAGAATTATAAGGAAAGGAATGGTTGGGTTACTGATTCTATCTTTTAATTTTTAAATTAAAATGAAGTTTTAATCTTTTAATTTTTAAATTAATTGAAGTTTTAAAATTTAATATATTTGAAATAATTTTTAAACAGACATTTTCATGTAAAATCACAATGTTGATAGAAGCAATGTAAAAAGTAACAGAATGAAACATGATATTATGGAAGGCAAAGGAGCTAGGACTACAACCAAGAATCACTCACCTGGGGGGGCGGAGCCAAGATGGCGGCTGGTAAGCACGGACTAGAGTGAGCTCCGTACCCAAGTCCCTTCAAAAACCTATAAAAATGGCTCTGAACCAATTCTAGAACGGCAGAACCCACAGAACAGCAGAAGGAAGCAGGGCTCCAGCCCAGGACAGCCCGGATGGTCTCTGGGTGAGCTCTATTCCACACGGAGCTGGGAGCTGGGAGCTGGGAGCTGGGAACGGAGTGGAGCAGAGCCCAGCCTGAGCGGCGTGGACGATCCAGACCAGAAGCCTGGCGGAGGGGGCCCTAGCGCCCTGAATATGTGAGCTGCGGCAGTTACCAGACCCCTCGACCCACAAACACCAAAGACTGCGGAGAAGGTTAGTGGGAAAAGCTGCAGGAGTGGAAGGAGTTCGCGGTTCGGCTTCCAGCCCCGGGGGCAGCAGAGGTGGGGCAGCTACAGCTGTTGTTACTTCCGGCTCCAGGCCCACCTGGTGGGAGGAATTAAGTGGCAGATCACAGCAGGGGTGCACAGCCTGCCGAAGACCTGAGCCCAGTCTGGACTGGGGGTCCTTGGGGAAGGAGGAGTGCGGCTCTGATAGAGCTGGCACCTCCCCCCCAAACGTAGAACATAGAACTCTGTAATCTACAAGCAGTCATACCCCACTGAAAAACTCAAGGGTCAAGTTAGTTGGTTGGGAATATGGCCAGGCAGCGAAAACGTGCCCAGATTCAGTCTCAGACTTTGGATTCTTTCTTTGGTGACAAAGAAGACCAAAACATACAGCCTAAAGAAGACAACAAAGTCATAGAGCCTACAACCAAAGCCTCCAAGAAAAACATGAACTGGCCCCAGACCATAGAAGAACTCAAAAAGGATTTGGAAAAGCAAGTTAGAGAAGTAGAGGAAAAATTGGGAAGAGAAATAAGAAGGATGCGAGAAAACCATGAAAAACAAGTCAATGACTTGCTAAAGGAGACCCAAAAAAATACTGAAAAATACACTGAAGAAAACAACACCTTAAAAAATAGACTAACTCAAATGGCAAAAGAGCTCCAAAAAGCCAATGAGGAGAAGAATTCCTTGAAAGGCAGAATTAGCCAAATGGAAAAGGAGGTCCAAAAGACCACTGAAGAAAATACTACTTTAAAAATTAGATTGGAGCAAGTGGAAGCTAGTGACTTGATGAGAAATCAGGATATTATAAAACAGAACCAGAGGAATGAAAAAATGGAAGACAATGTGAAATATCTACTTGGAAAAACCACTGACCTGGAAAATAGATCCAGGAGAAATAATTTAAAAATTATTGGACTACCTGAAAGCCATGATCAAAAAAAGAGCCTAGATACCATCTTTCAGGAAATTATCAAGGAGAACTGCCCTGATATTCTAGAGCCACAGGGCAAAATAGAAATTGAAAGAATCCATAGATCGCCTCCGCAAATAGATCCCAAAAAGAAATCTCCTAGGAATATTGTTGCCAAATTCCAGAGCTCCCAGATCAAGGAGAAAATACTGCAAGCAGCCAGAAAGAAACAATTTGAGTATTGTGGAAACCCAATCAGAATAACCCAAGATCTGGCAGCTTCTACATTAAGAGATCGAAGGGCTTGGAATGCGATATTCCGGAGGTCAATGGAGCTAGGATTAAAACCTAGAATCACCTACCCAGCAAAACTGAGTATCATGTTCCAAGGCAAAATATTGATTTTCAATAAAATAGAGGACTTTCAAGCTTTCTCAGTGAAAAGACCAGAACTGAATAGAAAATTTGACTTTCAAACACAAGAATCAAGAGAAGCATGAAAAGGTAATCAAGAAACGGAAATTGCAAGGGACTTACTAAAGTTGAACTGTTTTGTTTACATTCCTACATGGAAAGATGATGAGTATGATTCATGAGACCTCAGTATTAGGGTAGTTGAAGGGAATATGCATATATATATATATATATGCATATATATATATATGTTTAAGTATATATATAAGTGAATGTGAATGTATGTATGTATCTATGTGTATATGTATGTATGTGTATATATATATATGTAAAAGAGAGAGAGCAGACACAGGGTGAGTTGAGGATGAAGAGAAGATATCTAAAAGAAATAAAATGAAATTAAGGGATGAGAGAGTAACATACTGAGAGAGGGAGATAGGGAGAGATAGAATGGGGTGGATTATCTCCCATAAAGGTGGCAAGAGGAAGCAGTTCTATGGGAGGAGGGGAGAGGGCAGGTGAGGGGGGAATGAGTGAACCTTGCTCTCATCAGATTTGGCCTGAGGCGGAATACCATACATACTCAGTTGGGTATCTTACCCCGCAGGAAAGAAGAGGGAGGAAGATAAAAAAAAAATAAAAGGCGGGGGGATGATGGAGCGGAGGGCAGATGGGGGTGGAGGTAATCAAAACAAACACTTTGGAAAGGGGACAGGGTCAAGGGAGAAAATTCAATAAAGCGGGATGGGTTGGGAAGGAGCAAAATGTAGTTAGCCTTTCACAACATGAGTATTGTGGAAGGGTTATACATAATAATACATGTGTGGCCTAGGTTGAATTGCTCAACTTCTTAGGGAGGGTGGGTGGGAAGGGAAGAGGGAAGGGAATTTGGAACTCAAAGTTTTAAAATCAGATGTTCAAAAACAAAAAAACTTTTTGTATGCAACTAAAAAATAAGATACACAGGCAATGGGGCGTAGAAATTTATCTTGCCCTACAAGAAAGGAAAGGAAAAGGGGATGAGAGGGGAGGGGGGTGATAGAGGGGAGGGCTGACTGGGGAACAGGGCAACCAGAATATACGCCATCTTGGAGTGGGGGGGGAGGGCAGAAATGGGGAGAAAATTTGTAATTCAAACTGTTGTGAAAATCAATGCTGAAAACCAAATATGTTAAATAAATAAATTGCATTTAAAAAAAAAAAAAAGAATCACTCACCTGGCAAAATTAAGCACTATATATCAAGGGGGAAAATGGTCATTCAATGATATAGAAGGATTTCAAGATTTTATAAGGGCAAGACTAGAATTAAAACAAAAATTTGATCTTCAATATCAAGACTCAAGAGAAACATAAGCAGGTTAAAAAAAAACATAAGGGATTCAATAGAGATAAACTGTTTATATTCCTACATGGAAGATGATACTTGTAAATCTTAAAAATTATATCACTAATAGTAGGGTTAGAAGAAATATACGTACACAGAAGCTACAGGCATAAAGTGAAATTGAGGGAATGATATAAAAAAGCAATGAAAAAGAGGAACACATTGGATGAAGAAAGTAGGGAGAAGTAGAATGGAGTAAATTATTTCACATGAAAAAGCACGGAAGACATATTACAGTGGAGGGGAATATGGGAGGGTAGGAGATGAACCTTATGCTCTTAGTATGGGCTCAAAGAGGGAATAAAACACACCATCAGTTGAATATAGATATCTTTCTTATCTGACAGGGAATTGGGAGGAGAGAAAATCAAGTAAAAGGTGGAGGAGTGACAGAAAAAGGGAGAGCAGACTGGGGAGGCAGTAGACAGAAGCAAAGCGCTGTCAAGAAGGGGAAGGGTGAAACTAGAAAAAAGACAAAGAGGAGCAAAAATAGTGTGGAGAGAAATACACAGTTAGTAACTATAATTGGGAATGTGAATGTGATGAACTCTTCCACAAAACAGAAACAGATAGCAGAGTGGATCAAAAACCAGAGTCCTACAATATGTTGTAAAGCAGAGAAACACATGCAGAATAAAGGTAAGGGGCTGCAGCAGAATCTGTTATGCTTCTACTAATGTTAAAAAAGCAGGGGTAGCAATCCTGATCTCAGAAAAAGTAAAAGCAACAATCAATCCTAATTAAAAGAGACAAGGAAGGAAACTATGTTTTGTTCAAAGGTACCATAGATAGTGAAGCAATATCAATACTAAATATACATGCACCAAGTAGTATAGCATCCAAATTCATAAAGAAATCAAATAAGTTACAGGAAGAAATAGACATCAAAGTTATGCTAGTGGGGAACCTCAATTGTCCCTTATCCGAACTCACTAAATCCAATAAAAAAAAGGAATGAAACTCAGGAGGTAAATAAAACATTAGAAAAGTTAAATATGACTGAACTTTGGACAAAACTAAATGGGAACAGAAAGGAATATACCTTTTTCTCAATAGTACATGACACCTACACAAAAATTGACCACATAACAGGATTATAATGAAATAAATGAGGCCTCAATTCTTTGACTCAGAGAACTGAGTTAAATTTATAAGACTACAAGCCTTTATCCAATTGATAAATGGTCAAAGGATATGAAGAAACAGTTTTCATCTGATGAAATCAAAGCTATTTATAGTCATATGAAGAAGGGCTCAAAATAATTTTTGATTAGAGAAAGGCAAAAAATAAAAATCAAACCAACTCTGAAGTATCACCTCGCACTTATCAGATTGGCTAATATGATTTTTTTAAAAAAGGAAGTTGATAAATGTTGGAGAGAACATAGGAAAATTCAGACACTAATGCACTGTTGGTAGAGTTGTGAACTGATCCAACCATTCTGGAGAGCAAATTGGAACTGTGTTAAAAAAGTAACCAAATGTTCATACCCTTTGATCCAGCAATACTACTACTAGGTCTGTATGCCAAAGAGATCATAACAAAGGGAAAAGAACCTACATGTATAAAAATATTTATTCCATGGTGCCAAAATATTGGAAATTGAGGTGATGTCAATCAATTAGGGAATGGCTGAACAAACTGTGGCATATGAATGTAATGTAATATTATTGCACAATAAGAAATGAACAGGCGGATTAAAAAAAAAAACCTGGAAGGACTTGTATGAACTAAAGCACAGTGAAATGAAGGGAAACAGAATATGTAATACACAGTATCCACGATATTGTGTGAAGATCAACTATGAATGACTCAGCTTTTCTCAGCAATGATCCAAGACAGGTACAAAGCAATCAGCAAGGAAAATGCTATCCATATCCAGATAAACAACTGCTGGACTCTGAATGCAGATCGAAGTATGCTTTTTTCACTTTATTCTTTTTTTCCTGTTCTTTTTTTTTTATTTTGATCTGTTTTTTCTTTCACATTGGTCATTGATGTGGAAATGTTTTACATGATAGCAAACTCATAACCCATATCAAATTATATACCATTTTCAGAAGAGGGGAGCATAGAGAGGGAAAGAATTACGGAGGGAAGGAGAAAAAGTTGGAACCCTACATCTTTTAAAAATGAATGCCAAATATTGTCTTGACATTTAATTGGAGGAAAAAATACTATTAAAAAAAGAAGTAATGGAAACTATTTGAGTAAACAGAAAAATGCTTCCAGATTATTAATATATCTTAAAAGAAATCTATTTATTTTGAACATTCTTGTCTTCTTAAATTCTAAGTCCCAAATTCTCTCTCTCCATTCTGCCCCTTCCCAACCCACTTATTAGGCAAGCAAATTGTTATCAATTTTGAATTTGAAATCATACAAAATATATTTCCATACTAGCCATCTCTCTGTCTCTCTGTCTCTGTCTGTCTGTCTCTCTCTCTCTCTCTCTCTCTCTCACACACACACACACACACACACACAAACACAGAAAAAAAAGAAAGTGAGAAAATATGCTACAGTTTACACTTAGAGTTCATCAGTTCTCTCTTTGAAAGTGATTTTTTAAATAAGTCTTTTGAAGTCATCTTGAATCATTGTCCTAATCAGAGTTGCAAAATCTTTTACAGTTGATCATCATTAGAACATTGTTGTTCCTATGTGCAATGATCTCTCAGTTCTTCTCACATCATTTTGCATCAATTCATACAAGTTTATCTAAGTCTTGCTATATTTTTTTTCCTGAAACTACCGCCTCATTTCTTATAGCACAATAGTACTTCATCACGTCCCAATCATATGCCACACGTTGTTTAGCTATTCCCTGATTTATGAACATCCCCTCAATTTCTAATTCTTTGTCACCATAAAAAGAGCTGCTCTAAATATTTTTGTACATAGAAGTCTTTTCCCTTTTTTAAAATCTCTTTGTGGTTCAGATCTAGTAGTGTCATTGCTAGGTAAAAGGGTATGAACATTTTCAAATTGTTCTCCAGAATTATTGGACCAGTTCACAATTCCACCAAAAATTTATTAGTGTACCTACTTTCCCTGAACTCTTCCAACATTTGTCACTTGTTACAGGTGTGTTGTGGTATCTCAGAATTGATTTCATATGCATTTCTCTAATCAATAGTTATTTACAAGAATTTTTCAGATAGTTATAAACAGCTTTGATTTCTTCTTTTGAAAACTGCATATGACCATTTTGCAATTGGTCAATGACCTTATTTTTATATATTAGACTCATTTCTCTATATACATGAGGCCTTTATCAGAGAAATATGTAATTCTTCATTTATACTTCATTGTCTATCCCCTTCCTTTTTATGGGTGAGCTCATCCCATTCATATTCACAGTTATGATTACTAACTCTCTATTTCCCTTCATCCTATTTTCTTCTATTTATCCTTTTCTTTCTCTTTTTATCCTGTCCCTCCTCAAAAGTCTGTTTTGCTTCTGATGACTTGTAACAAAACTGTGGCTTGCTGATACTGTGGCTGTGTAAGACCAACAACACCAGCACACAGAATGGCTGCCAGCACAGGTTCTTTATTCTGCTTTACTAAGGAAAGAAATTTTATGGAGTTAACAATCTCACTTTAATCAAACATACATATATCACTCACTTAGTTTAAGGGGAAAAGCCAGCACCCTGAACTTCAGAGAGAATGCAAACAAATTAGAAATATACAATATAAACAGGTCAACATTTCTGTCTAACCAAATCACAATATAGATAGTTACCATAGAAGTACAAACATCTGGGTTTTCCAAAGCCGGGGGGGCTCTTAACAATGTCTACCCAGAGTCTCATCTGGTAAAATCACACAAAAATGCTAACATCTGAATTTATATACCCTTCTTAGTGTCTGAAGGCTCCCCATCTAATCAGCTTCATACCTAGTTAGCAAAAGGGTGTGGGCCTGGGGCTTTGCAGCTAGCAAGACTTAATCAAAGGCACTTGATTACTTTAGCATTCTAAAAGAGAAAACAGTAAAAAAATCACCTTAATTACCATTACATGACTTAATCTACTTTCCCTTTTATCATCATTGCCCCTTGCCATTTTTCTTATTTACTTTCCCTCCTATTTTCCTATTGGGTGGGATAGGTTTCTATGCCCAACTAAGTGTGCACATAT
Organism: Trichosurus vulpecula; assembly: GCF_011100635.1. Taxonomy (NCBI): domain Eukaryota; kingdom Metazoa; phylum Chordata; class Mammalia; order Diprotodontia; family Phalangeridae; genus Trichosurus; species Trichosurus vulpecula. The sequence continues at coordinate 126,413,313 of NC_050578.1, read as the reverse complement.
ATTCTTCCATCTTTTAACCAATTCCAATGAGAGTGAAGTTCAAACACTGTCTGTTACCTCCTGGTTTTCCCTTTCATTATGTAAGTTTTTGTATTTCTCTTTTATGTGAAAGTAAAATCCCTATTCTATCTCTCCCTTCCCACTTCTCCCCATGCATCCTTCTTTCTCAGCCCTTCGGGTTTTTTTTTTTTTTGGAAGATCATCCCAACATAGTTGACTCATACTCATGCCCTCTGTCTATGTAGACTCCTTCTAACTGACCTAATAAGGATAAAGTTCTTAGGAGTTGCATGTATCACCTTCCCAATTAGGAACATAAAGAGTTTAACTTATAGAATCCCTCATTATTTTTCTTTCATGTTTACCTTTTTTCCCCCTACTCCTGTACTTGTGTTTGATTGTCAGATTTTTCTAGTCAGCTCTGGTCTTTTCATCAGGAATGCTTGAAAGTCCTCTATTTCATTGAAAAAGTATTTTTTCACCCTGAAGGATTATGCTCAGTTTTGCTGGATAGGTGCTTCTTTACTGTAATCCTAGCTCTTTTGCCTTCTGGAATATCAAATTCCAATCTTTTTGTTCCTTGAATTTGGAAGCTGATAAATATTGTATGATCCTGACTGTGGCTCAATGGTGTATGAGTTATTTATTTTTGAATGCTTGCAGTATTTTCTCTTTAACCTCAGATCTCTGGAATTTGGTTATAATATTCTTGGTGGTTTTCATTTTAGCATCTCTTTCAGTTAGTGGATTCAGACTGGTGGATTTTTCAAGTTCAATTTTACTCTCAGGATCTAAGGTATTAGGGCAGTTTTCCTTGACAATTTATTGAACTAGGCTATTTAAAAAAAAATTATGGCTTTCAGGTAGTTCAGTAATTCTTAAATTATCTTTCCTTTATTTTCCAGGTCACTTTTTTTTCTTTTTCAATGAAATTTCACATTTCCTTCTATTTTTTTTTTCATTGTTTGCCTAGGTTTTACTCTTTCTTTATGTCTTATGGAGTTATTAGCTTACAATCATCCAATTCTATTTTTAAGCAATTATTTTCTTCAATGAACTTTTGTACTTCTTTTGCCCATTTTTTCAATTCTACTTTTCAAAGAGATCTTTTCTTCAATGAATTTTGGTGCCTCTTTTATCATTAGGACATTTTTTAAATGTATGATTTTCTTCAGCATTTTTTTGTGCCTCTTTTACCAAGTTGTTCATTATTTTTAAAAATAATTTTCTTGTTTCACTCTAATTTCTCTTCCCGATTTTTCCTCTATCACTCTTATCTTTCTTTAAGCCTCCTGGAATTCTTGTTGAATTTGGATTTGCATTGCAAATTGCATTTTTGTTTGAGGCATTGCCTGGTTTTGTTTTCAAATTATTGTCTTCTGAGTTTATGGGTTTTGTTTGCTTGTTTGTTAATTTTTTTTCCCTGCCCCTGTAATACCCTTTTTATGGTCAAGTTCTTTTTTGTTGTTTGCTCAATTTTCTATATATTCTGGACTTGGAAATTTATGTTAAAGTGGAGAGCTTTGCTCATCATGGGATGGGGAGTCACTGTGCCCTGCTTCAAGCTTTATCATCCTGATGATTTTAGAGCCAGTTTTGAGATCTATATGTTTTGAGTGCTTCCAAGTTACAACGATCTGTAGAGAAGTGTGGCCATTGCTTTCCCCGTCTATAGTTTTTTACCCAAGAAGACCCCTCATTTCCGTTATAAGTGCAAACGCTCCTCCTATCTCTGAAACACTGACCAGATCCCTTTCTCCCTTATAAGTGATCATAATCCTCCTAACCATCCTGGATGTATGAACCAAGAAACTCTGTAGGCAGTAGAGTTGCCAATCAGTGCCAGCTGCACCCAGTGCCAGTAATAAGTCTCTAACAATCTCCTTCTGACCAGTTGTCCTTCTCCTTTACTATCTCCTGCTGGGAGCTCATGAAACTTGTGCTCCTGCTTCTTCTATCTCAGCCACATCCAAGTCCCACCATTGGTG